>NC_084611.1:3886556-3976556 GCF_033978795.1 Nerophis ophidion | reverse complement strand
TTGCATTAGCATGCTAACAGTTAACAAATTGTGCGCAAAATTGGTCAAGGATGCTAGCATGCTAACGTTGGCATGCTAACGTCGGCATGCTAACTGCTAAAATGTGCCAAGTACCAAGTCATGTGACCGTTAAGCATACACATGCAATATTAACTAAAAAAAACCTCATGCTAACATATTAGCTTTAGCATGCTAACAGTTAACAAATTGTGCGCAAAATTGGTCAAGAATGTTAGAATGCTAACGTTGGCATGCTAACGTCGGCATGCTAACTGCTAAAACGTGCCAAGTACCAAGTCATGTGACCGTGAAGCATACTCATGCAATATTAGCCAAAAAACCTGATCACGTTCATGCTAGCACGTTAGCATTAGCATGTTAACGTTGGCATGCTAACTGGTAAAATGTGTCCAGCACCAAGTCATGTGACCGTGAAGCATACGCATGCCATGTTAGCTAAAAAAAAGAAAAAAAAGAACACGCTCATGCTAGCATGTTAGCATTAGCATGTTAGCAGTTACCGTGTGTCAGTTACCAAATTGTATGACTCTTGGCTGCAAAATTGGCTAAGAAAGTTAGCATGCGTCAAGTACCAAGTTATATGAGCTTGACGTGTAAAATTGGCTACGAAACTCATCACGTTCATGCTAACATTTTAGCCTTGGAATGCTAACAGTTACTAAGTTATGACTCTTGGCTGCCAAATCGGCTAAAATAGTTAACACTAGTCGAGTACCAAGTCGTATGAGCGTGAAGCATTTACATGCAACATTAGCCAAAAAACTTGTCACACTTAAGCTAGCATGTTAGCCTTGGCATGCTAACAGTTACCAAGATATGACTCTTGGCTGCAAAATTGGCCAAAATAGTTAACACTTGTCGAGTACCAACTTATATGAGCTTGAGGTGTTTGGCTGTAAAATTGGCTACAAAACCCATCATGTTCATGCTAACATGTTAGCCTTGGCATGCTAACAGTTACCAAGTTATGACTCTTGGCTGCAAATTTGGCTAAAATAGTTAACACTTGTGGGGTAGCAAGTCGTACGACCGTGAAGCATACGCATGAAAAATTTGCCAATAAACTGATCACGCTCTTGCTAACATTTTAGCGTTAGCATGCTAACAGTTACCAAATTGTATGACTCTGGCTGCAAAATCGGCTAAAATAGTTAACAATTGTCGAGTACTAAGTCATATGAGCTTGAGGTGTTTGGCTGTAAAATTGGCTACAAAACCCATCATGTTCATGCTAACATGTTAGCCTCAGAATGCTAACAGTTACCAAGTTATGACTCCTAGCTGCAAAATTGGCTAAAATAGTTAACACTTGTGGGTAAGCAAGTCGTATGACCGTGAAGCATACGCATGAAAAATTTGCCAATAAACTGATCACGCTCTTGCTAACATTTTAGCGTTAGCATGCTAACGGTTACCAAATTGTATGACTCTGGCTGCAAAATCGGCTAAAATAGTTAACACTTGTCGAGTACCAAGTCGTATGACCGTAAAGCATTTACATGCAAAATTAGCCAAAAAATTTGTCACACTTAAGCTAGCATGTTAGCCTTGGCATGCTAACAGTTACTAAGTTATGACTCTTGGCTGCAAAATTGGCTAAAATAGTTAACACTTGTCGAGTACCAAGTCATATGAGCTTGAGGTGTTTGGCTGTAAAATTGGCTACGAAACCCATCATGTTCATGCTAACATTTTAGCCTTGACATGCTAACAGTTACTAAGTTATGATTCTTTGCTGCCAAATCGGCTAAAATAGTTAACACTAGTCGAGTATCAAGTCGTATGACCGTGAAGCATTTACATGCAAAATTAACCAAAAAATTTGTCACACTTAAGCTAGCATGTTAGCCTTGGGATATTTTGGCGAGGCGAGCATCTCCCGCACGTGCAGTCGGACTTGATGACTGCTTGTCACCGCCTGACTCACTTTGACTTAGAAATGGAAACATTAGTAACATTTCATGTTGACTCAACCATCTGCTCTACCATGTGTCCATCCATAGCGTGACTACACTTGGAATGTATGATGCACGGTCACATTAAAGCACATCAGCACATCTTCACCTGAGGAGACACATTTTTCCTGTGGAATTATTTCCCATTCTTGCTTGATGTACAGCCTAAGTTGTGGCGAAGCGTTTCCGGGTGTTGTTGATAAATGTCCGTGGCTTTGCATAGTAGAGTTTTAATTTGCACTTACAGATGTAGAAACCAACTGTAGTTACTGGCAGTGTTTTTCTGAAGTGTTCCTGAGCCCATGTGGTGATATCCTTTACACGCTGATGTCGCCTTTTGATGGGATCCAATGTCCCTAATATCAAGGCTTGCGTGCTTTTGTAGTATGAACACAAATACACACATGAATTCAGTCTAAATACACATATTTACTTTATTATACATACTATAAATATGCATACACAATAACTATCAATACAAGTACACACATTATAACCTCAGTATAAATACACTTATTAACTTGAGTATAAATAGAAATACACATATTAAAATCTCAGTATAAATACACATGAATGTCAGTATAAATAATAAACAGAAATACACATTAAAACTTTAAAACTTGAGTACAAATACACATTTTAAACTTGAGTATAAATACACATATTAAAAGTATAAGTATAAATACACACATTAAAAGTACAAGTAGAAATACACATAATAAAAGTAGAAATACACATATTAAAAGTACAAGTATTAATACACATAATATAATTACAAATACACATTAAAAGTACAACTATAAATACACATAAAATTATAAATACACATAATAAAATTATAAATACACATATTAAAAGTACAAGTATAAATACACATAATAAAAGTATAAATACACATATTAAACATATGTGTATAAATACAAATATTAAAAGTATAAGTATAAATACACATATTAAAAGTATAAGAACAAATACACATATTAAAAGTATAAGTACAAATATACATATTAAAACTCAAGTACAGATACACATATTAAAAGTACAAGTATAAATACACATAATAAAAGTATAAATACACATATTAAAACTCCAAGTATAGATACACATATTAAACGTATGAGTATAAATACACATATTAAAACTCAAGTATAAATACACATATTAAAAGTATAAGAACAAATACACATATTAAAAGTATAAGTACAAATATACATATTAAAACTCAAGTACAGATACACATATTAAAAGTATAAGTATAAATACACAATAAAACTCAAGTATAAATACACAAAAACAAAAATATAAGTATAAATACACATAACAAAACTCAAGTATAAATACACAAAAATATAAGTATAAATACACATTAAAAGTATAAGTACAAATACACATATTAAAACTCAAGTACAGATACACATATTAAAAGTGTAAGTATAAATACACAATAAAACTCAAGCATAAATACACTAAAATATAAGTATAAATACACATAATAAAACTCAAGTATAAATACACAAAAATAAAAGTATAAGTACAAATACACATAATAAAACTTAGGTATAAATACACATATTAAAATGTGTAAGCATAAATACACATATTAAAAGTATAAGTATAAATACATATATTAAAAGTGTAAGTATAAATACATATATTAAAAAGTATAAGTATAAATACACATAAGTTAAATACACATATTAAAATGTGTAAGTATAAATACACATATTAAAAGTATAAGTATAAATACATATACTAAAAGTGCAAGTATAAATACATATATTAAAAAGTATAAGTATAAATACACATAAGTTAAATACACATATTCAAAGTATATGTATAAATACACATAATAAAACTTAGGTTTAAATACACATATTAAAAGGGTAAGTATAAATACACATATTAAAAGTATAAGTAACAATAAACATTAAAACTCAAGTATGAATACACATATTAAAAATATAAGTATAAAAACACATAATAAAACTTAGGTATAAATACAAATTAAAAGTATAAGTATAAATACAGGTTAAAAGTGTATGTATCAATACACATATTAAAAGTGTAAGTATAAATACATGTATTAAAAAGTATAAGTATAAATACACATAAGTTAAATGTACATATTAAAAGTATATATATAAATACATATATTAAAAGTATAAGTACATGTGTGAAAATGACAAGTATAAATATACATATTAAAAGTACAAACATTACAAAAACTGCTGCTGTTGGTCACTAAAGTCCGTGTAGTAAATATTTGATGATGACAAACATGAGAATATTGACCTGCAGTTAATATTTATGTACAAATATTACAAGTAATAAACACTTGATGACGACACTATTGCATATTTGTGTAGAACATTAGTGGCAAGTCTCGCCTGCACCGCCACCTGCTGGTGGGATGACGTCACTGCACAACCAGGAGGGGGAAAGTGCAGTAATATTACTTCTTACAATAACAAAGTAGTAATACGTGTAATATTACTTCTTACAATAACAAAGTATTAATATGTGTAATATTACTTCTAACAGAGACAAAGTACTATCACAACTCCTCACTGATTGATCGTAAAGCTGGAAACAACCCCATTTGATTCCAACCCTGCGTCTTGCAACATCCATCCATCATCTTCCGCTTATCCGAGGTCTGGTCGCGGGGGCAGCAGCCTAAGCAGGGAAGTCTAGACTTCCCTCTTCCATATTTAATATATTGAATTATTTTTGGGTTGTTTTTTTCAACGAGAAAATTGTTCCATTTACATTCTGATGCTGAGTATAAGTAATAAGTTTTGATGATGACCAGACCGCATGGAACTTTAAATATGCGGACATAGTTTCCGCACGGACAGTATAATGCAGCGCACATGGGAGCTCTTGGGGGGAAAAAAATCATCATCATTTTGTTTATTTTAGCTATTTTCCCTAAAATACTCCAACTAGTCGATAGATTACTAAAATAATCAATCAGCCCAAATTAATTATGAATTTTAGGGACTGAATGTCCCTTTGGGACAGAGGACCCTATTGAATTTTGTAAGGTTTTATTATTATTATTTTTAGGGACCGAATGTCCCTGTGGGACAGAGGACCCTAGTGAATTTCTAAGGTTTTATTATTATTATTTTTAGGGACCGAATGTCCCTTTGGGACAGAGGACCCTATTGTATTTCTAAAGTTTTATTATTATTATACTGCCTCCTCTTTGAGCTGTAATTTGACCCCCTTAATATGCTTTAAAACTCACCGAATTTAACACACACATCAGGATTGGCGAAAATTGCCATCTAATCAAAAAAACTAAAACTCAAAATTGCACTCTAACGCCCCCTTGGAAAAAACAGACAAAACTGTTTGTAACTTCCGTTAGGAATGTCGTAAAGATATGAAACATAAACCTCTATGTAGGTCTCACTTAGACCTACATTTCATACACTGACATCCTTCAGCAAAAATCAACAGGAAGTTAAAAATTACCCCTTCAAAACACAACATTTTTAAAAACCCGTCACTTTTTTTTCAAACATTATCTCCTCTGAGCGCGTTTGTTGTGTCGGCTTCAAACTCGCACAGGAAAGAGATTGAACCCTTCTGATTAAAAGTTGCGCAAAGAGTTTTTCTAACTCCAGGATACAGAGAAGGTAGGTAATGTGCAGGTAAAGATATGTTGTCTGGGTGATGGCAGGAAGCACCAGCATGTATGGGTGACAGAAAGAAGCACCAGTGTGACCCCAGGATGCAGGGAAGGTAGGTAATGTGCAGGTAAAGATATGTTGAGTGGGTAAAGGCAGGAAACACCAGCAAAAGTCGGTCCCGTCCATCGCTGCTTGCAGCTTTCATTTTCAAAGTTTTTTTTTACGAGCTCCTCTTCGTTGTTGACGTCTTCCGAAAAATGGCTCCTGTCAGAATCGTAATAAATGATTGTCGCAATCCAGTCCATTTATTTGACTGGCATTTTTCATGATATCCATTACAATTTTAAAATGTAACTAAGTTACTATTAAAATACTAATGAGTAATCAGATTACTTTTTTTATGCCAACTGTGGCAACACATGTCTTATTCACCTCAAATTTTTCTGACATTATGTGGAATATTTCTCCTCATTTATTATTGTATTTATTCATCTTATTCTCAAACTATAAAAATAAATAAAATATAGCATTGATAAATAGGACTTCCTGGTTGACTTGAACCCTTGACTACTTTATGAAATGTCAACGCATCGTTCTTCCATTTACAGTAACTGACTGCGGGAAAAGTTTACAGTAGATTTTACGGTAAAAAGCTGGCAGTTCAGTTGCCAGAAATGTAGACTTCAAAATAAAAGTAGTACTGTTAACAAGGACCATACATTTACCGTAAAAAAAAACAAAAAACTGGCAGCTAAGTTTCCAGAATTTTACAGTAAAATAACAGTAGTAACGTCTGATTTACAGTAAAATAATAATTTTAAAAAACGGCAGCTAAGTTTCTAGAATTTCACAGTAAAATAACAGTAGTAACGTCTGAATTACAGTAAAATAATAATTTAAAAAAAAACGGCAGCTAAATTTCCAGAATTTTACAGTAAAATAACATTAGTAACGTCTGATTTACAATAAAATAATCATTTTAAAAAACGGCAACTAAGTTTCCAGAATTTCATAGTAAAATAACAGTAGTAACGTCTATTTTACAGTAAAATAATAATTTTTAAAAACGGCAGCTAAGTTTCCAGAATTTTACAGTAAAATAACAGTAGTAACGTCTGATTTACAGTAAAATAATAATTAAAAAAAAAAAACGGCAGCTAAGTTTCCAGAATTTTACAGTAAAATAACAGTAGTAACGTCTATTTTACAGTAAAATAATAATTTAAACAAACGGTAGCTAAGTTTACAGAATTTTACAGTAAAATAACAGTAGTATCATCTGATTTACAGTAAAATAATTTGGAAAAACGGCAGCTAAGTTTCCAGAATTTTACAGTAAAATAACAGTAGCAAAGTCTATTTAACAGTAAAATAATAATTTAAACAAACGGCAGCTAAGTTTCCAGAATTTTACAGTAAAATAACAGTAGTAAGGTCTATTTTACAGTAAAATAATCATTTTAAAAAACGGCAACTAAGTTTCCAGAATTTCACAGTAAAATAACAGTAGCAACGTCTGATTTACAGTAAAATAATAATTTTAAAAAACGGCAGCTAAGTTTCCAGAATTTTACAGTAAAATAACAGTAGTAACGTCTATTTTACAGTAAAATAATAATTTTTAAAAAACGGCAGCTAAGTTTCCAGAATTTCACAGTAAAATAACAGTAGTAACGTCTGATTTACAGTAAAATTATTTGAAAAAACGGCAGCTAAGTTTCCAGAATTTCACAGTAAAATAACAGTAGTAACGTTTCATTTACCGTAAAATAATAAATAAAAAAAGAGCAGCTAAGTTTCCAGAATTTTACAGTAAAATTATAATAATTAAAAATAAGGCAGCGCAGTCACCAGAATTTTACTGTAAAAATAACAGCGGTAGAGTTTTTAAATTTACAGAATTGCATTGTTTAAACGACTGTAGATTTTACAGTAAAAAAATACATCAGTTGCCCGAATTTTACAGTAAAACAATAAAAAATAAACTGTCAGCTCAGTCACCAGAATTTTACTGTAAAATAACAGTAGTAACGTCTGATTTACAGTAAAATAATTTGAAAAAACGGCAGCTAAGTTTCCAGAATTTTACAGTAAAATAACAGTAGTAACGTCTGAATTACAGTAAAATAATAATTTTTAAAAACTGCAGCTAAGTTTCCAGAATTTCACAGTAAAATAACAGTAGTAAGGTCTATTTTACAGTAAAATCATAATTTAGAAAAAACGGCAGCTAAGTTTCCAGAATTTCACAGTAAAATAACAGTAGTAACATCTGATTTACAGTAAAATAATAATTTAAAAAACGGCAGATAAGTTTCCAGAATTTTACAGTAAAATTATAATAATTAAAAAAAACAGCAGCTCAGTCACCAGAATTTTACTGTAAAAATAACTGTGGTAGAGTTTTTAAATTTACAGTATTGCATTGTTTAAACGACTGTAGATTTTACAGTAAAAAAATACATCAGTTGCACGAATTTTACAGTAAAACAATAAAAAATCAACTGTCAGCTCAGTCACCAGAATTTTACTGTAAAATAACAGCGGTAGAGTTTTTAAATTTACATTAATGCATTGTTTAAACGACTGTAGATTTTACAGTACAAAAAATACATCAGTCGCCAGAATTTTACAGTAAAATAAAAAAAACTAAAAATAAAACTGTCAGCTCAGTCACCAGAATTTTACTGTAAAAATAACAGCAGTAACTTTTTTTTTTTTACAGTAATGCATTGTGGTAGGACTGTCGTTTTTACAGAGCATTACTGTAAAATAAATGTTATGACTCTTATTTTTACAGTAAAATTTTGGTGACTGAGCTGCCTTTTTTTTAAGTATTTTACTGTAAAATAAACCTTACTACTGTTATTTTACTGTAAAATTCTGCCCACTGACCTAGTTTTTTTTACTGTAAAATCTACAGTCGTTTTTACAGTGCATTACTGTAAAATAAATGTTACGACTGTTATTTTTACAGTAAAATTCTGGTGAATGAGCTGCCTTTTTTATATATATATATATATATATTTATTTTTTTTTACTGTCAAATAAACATTACTACTGTTATTTTACTGTAAAATTCTGCCGACTGACCAAGTTTTTTTTTTTTTTACTGTAAAATCTACATTTGATTTTACAGACCATTACTGTAAATGGAAAACTTACTGCTGTTATTTTACTGTAACATTCTGGAAACTGAGCTGCCAGTTTGTTTGTTCTTTACTTTAAAATCTATGGTTGTTGTTTTTACAGTGCATTACTGTAAAATAAATGTTACGACTGTTATTTTTACAGTAAAATTCTGGTGACTGAGCTGCCTTTTTTTTAAAGTATTTTACTGTAAAATAAACCTTACTACTGTTATTTTACTGTAAAATTATGCCAACTGACCTAATTTGTTTTTTTTTACTGTAAAATCTACAGTCGTTTTTACAGTGCATTGCTGTAAGTTAAAAAAATTGTACCGCTGTTATTTTTACGGTAAAATTATGGTGAATGAGCTGCCTTTTTTTAAAATATATTTTACTGTAAAATAAACATTACTACTGTTATTTTACTGTAAAATTCTGCCAACTGACCTAGTTTTTTTTTTTACTGTAAAATCTACAGTTGTTTTTACAGTGCATTGCTGTAAATTAAAAAAAATGTACCGCTGTTATTTTTACGGTAAAATTATGGTGAATGAGCTGCCTTTTTTAAAATATATTTTACTGTAAAATAAACATTACTACTGTTATTTTACTGTAAAATTCTGCCGACTGACCACGTTTTTTTTTTTCACTGTAAAATCTACAGTTGTTTTTACAGTGCATTGCTGTAAATTTAAAAAAGTGTACCGCTGTTATTTTTACGGTAAAATTATGGTGAATGAGCTGCCTTTTTTAAAACATATTTTACTGTAAAATAAACACTACTGTTATTTTACTGTAAAATTCTGCCGACTGACCACGTTTTTTTTTTTTACTGTAAAATCTACAGTTGTTTTTACAGTGCATTGCTGTAAATTAAAAAAATTGTACCGCTGTTATTTTTACGGTAAAATTGTGGTGAATGAGCTGCCTTTTTTAAAAATATATTTTACTGTAAAATAAACATTACTACTGTTATTTTACTGTAAAATTCTGCCGACTGACCACGTTTTTTTTTTTTTACTGTAAAATCTACATTTGATTTTACAGTCCATTACTGTAAATGGAAAAAATACTGCTGTTATTTTACTGTAACATTCTGGAAACTGAGCTGCCAGTTTGTTTGTTTTTTACTTTAAAAGCTATGGTTGTTGTTTTTACAGTGCATTACTGTAAATTTAAAAAAAAAATAATACGACTTTTACTTTGAAATGTACATTTCTGGCAACTGAACTGCCAGCTTTTTACCATAAAATGTAGAGTGAATGTTCACAGTGCATGACTGTAAATGGACGAAGGGTACAGTCAAGTAGTGGTGATGCATCACTAAGTGCACTTTGCAGACCAAGTGTACTTTACAGACTAAGTGTACTTTACAGACCAAGTGCACTTTACAGACCAAGTGTACTTTACAGACTAAGTGTACTTTACAAACGCACCAGGGAGTTAATTATCGTGTGAAAAAGGGGCGTGGTGTCTCCCTCGCCACATTCGGACGCCCTCTGGTCCTCCCAGGATAAGTCAAAGAGTTGACAGGAGGCTTGTCTGACCAAGCAGGGGGGCGATGACATCACCGATGATGACATCACCGATGATGACATCATAGCGGAGCATCCCTTCCGGTGGACTCAAACGTTCCAGTCGTCACAGCAGACGTCTCGTACGTCCCCTCGGACTCGCTCTGAAGACGTCTGTGAAGGAGGCAATTATAACAATAATAATATTTAATACTTGTAATTCATAATTATAATTAATCATTAATATGAAATATTTGTAATGAATCATTATAATTCAAAGCAATATGGTGGAAGTGATTGTGTTTGTTTCTTCTATCAGTCATATTTTGCTCTCACAACAATTACTAAGATGTAAATACTTTGCATAGTGTTACCATGTGTGTGTCTGTATATACTGTGTATATATATATATATATATATATATATATATATATATATATATATATATATATATATATATATATATATATATATATATCTTGATTGGATTATCCAGAGAATAGTGCTCGATACCGTGGTAGAGCGCAATATGTAGGTGTGGGAAAAATCACAAGACTACTTCATCTCTACAGAAGTGTTTCATGAGGGGTTCCCTCAATCATCAGGAGATTTTAATGGAAACATTCACATACAATGGTTTATATAGGGCACAGAGTGGGTGGGTACAGGCAGGCGTAGGGTGTGGTGATTGGCTGTTTCATGAGGGAACCCCTCATGAAACAGATCTGTAGAGATGAAGTAGTCTTGTGATTTTTTCCCACACCTACATATATATATATATATAAACTCGGTTTTAATGCATCAAAGCTCAGTTTTAATGCATCAAAGCTCGGTTTTAATGCATCAAAACTCGGTTTTAATGCATCAAAACTCGGTTTTAATGCATCAAAACTCGGTTTTAATGCATCAAAACTCGGTTTTAAGGCATCAAAACTCGGTTTTAAGGCATCAAAACTCGGTTTTAAGGCATCAAAACTCGGTTTTAAGGCATCAAAACTCGGTTTTAAGGCATCAAAACTCGTTTTTAAGGCATCAAAACTCGGTTTTAAGGCATCAAAACTCGTTTTTAAGGCATCAAAACTCGTTTTTAAGGCATCAAAACTCGGTTTTAAGGCATCAAAACTCGGTTTTAAGGCATCAAAACTCGGTTTTAAGGCATCAAAACTCGGTTTTAAGGCATCAAAACTCGTTTTAAAGGCATCAAAACTCGGTTTTAACGCATCAAAACTCGGTTTTAAGGCATCAAAACTCTGTTTTAACGCATCAAAACTCTGTTTTAACGCATCAAAACTCGGTTTTAACGCATCAAAACTCTGTTTTAACGCATCAAAACTCTGTTTTAACGCATCAAAACTCGGTTTTAAGGCATCAAAACTCGGTTTTAACGCATCAAAACTCGGTTTTAATGCATCAAAACTCGGTTTTAACGCATCAAAACTCGGTTTTAACGCATCAAAACTCGGGTTTAACGCATCGAAGCTCGGTTTTAACGCATCAAAACTCGGGTTTAACGCATCAAAACTCGGTTTTAACGCATCAAAACTCGGTTTTAACGCATCAAAACTCGGGTTTAACGCATCGAAGCTCGGTTTTAACGCATCAAAACTCGGTTTTAACGCATCAAAACTCGGTTTTAACGCATCAAAACTCTGTTTTAACGCATCAAAACTCGGTTTTGACGCATCAAAACTCGGTTTTGACGCATCAAAACTCGGTTTTAAGGCGTCAAAACTCGATTTTGAGGCGTCAAAACTCGGTTTTAAGGCATCAAAACTCAGTTTTAAGGCATCAAAACTCGTTTTTAAGGCATCAAAACTCGGTTTTAAGGCATCAAAACTCGGTTTTAACGCATCAAAACTCTGTTTTAACGCATCAAAACTCTGTTTTAACGCATCAAAACTCGGTTTTAACGCATCAAAACTCGGTTTTAACGCATCAAAACTCGGTTTTAACGCATCAAAACCCGGTTTTAACGCATCAAAACCCGGGTTTAACGCATCAAAACTCGGGTTTAACGCATCAAAGCTCGGGTTTAACGCATCAAAGCTCGGTTTTAACGCATCAAAACTCGGGTTTAACGCATCAAAACTCGGTTTTAACGCGTCAAAACTCGGTTTTGACACGTCAAAACTCGGTTTTAACGCATCAAAACTCGGTTTTAATGCTTTAATTATTAACTAAGCTTTTAACTGTAATGTAATAATGTCGAACTGCAGGAGCCAACTACTAAAGCCGTGGGTCGTCGTGCGAGAGAGTTTAAGTGGGATTTATCTGCGGAATTGGTGAGTTGCATCCATGTAGCTTAGCCGCTACATTCATTTTGAATGGAGCTGTTAGCATCTACTTCAATGCCTGTTTCTTTGAATATTGTCAACTAAATGAAACCTTAGCACTGTCAACAATTGTCTGATTTGTTTCTGGGTTGTGTTAATTGTTTGATGTTGTCAATGTTATGCATCCAAAACACTTTATGATGCACACTGTCTGCTATGCACTTTATTTGTGGTTGCAACGGCTGCATTTGGATAATATTAGAAAATTTATATTTTTATATAACAATTATTATATTATTTATTCTAATTGGATTCATGAGTTATTTATTGTACACTATTAAGAAATATACGTGCTATTTGAATACAGTAGTATTAGATTAGATAGTACTTTATTTATTCTGTCAGGAGAGTTCCTTCAGGAAAATTACAATTTTCAGCACAATCCCATTCAAGTTTAGACAAACATTACAGGGAGACAGAACAGGATCGCTGACGGGTCTGCCGGCTTCCAGCGCCCCTTACAAAAAAGATGAGATAAAGGTAAACAAAGAGGGGGGGGGGGGGGAGAAAAAAAATTGAAGATTAAAATAAAATAAAAAAATCGGTCTTAGCCTGGGCCCTGGAGAGGGGGTGCAGACTGAGGCCAAGGGAAAAAAACAACAACTCATAGCCATAGTATCAAACATCAAAGAACACAGAGGACATTAAAGACATTAAAGCGGCAGATACACTTCTACATACAGCTATGAATAAAAAGTAAAAGAAACATATCCACTGTGGTGGCCTCTGCGGTGTTTGTCCGCTGGGGTGGAGGGAGGATGGCCAGAGACAGGAGCAGACCCAACAAAGCAACCAAGACAGCCGACTCCACACTCGGCCAGTGTCCAGTCCACATGGATGAGTGAGGATACGTCCAAGGAGGAGGATTATTATTTAGTATTTAGTATCTGAAAATTGCCTGGTCCTGCCCTTGTTGTACAGAACATGTTGGATGGCGAGACTAGAGTCTGAAGCTTTATGCCAGGAACTGAACCAACTGAACTGAATCCACCACAACCGAGTCGGGCGGGTAGGAGGCTCCTCGGCAGCCACTCTGTTTTTTCCCAAGTTCATTCATGTCGTCCTGAACCTTCACATTTACCCCGTTACCTTCGCTAAAACCCCTCTGGACAAAACCACCACAACTTGGACTTTGCGAAGTCATTTAAAGAACTGTCGTGTTGCGCTTACACCATCTTTGGTAAAAACAAGGACTGAATCAAGTACTGAATCACATTGGAAATATTGAACCTTCTGTAATTTATGTTGAAAATGTGAACGGCCATTCCAATGTACATGTTTGTTGTTGTCAATCAATCAATCAATCAATGTTTATTTATATAGCCCCAAATCACAAATGTCTCAAAGGGCTGCACAAATCATTACGACTACAACATCCTCGGAAGAACCCACAAAAGGGCAAGGAAAACTCACACCCAGTGGGCAGGGAGAATTCACATCCAGTGGGACGCCAGTGACAATGCTGACTAGGAGAAACCTTGGAGAGGACCTCAAATGTGGGCAACCCCCCCCCTCTAGGGGACCGAAAGCAATGGATGTGGAGCGGGTCTAACATGATACTGTTGTTTATTTTTCCTATAATTCTTTAATATAACTTGGTACCATTTAAACTTAAAACCTGTGTTCAGTCTTCATTCCTAGAGCTGGATTTAGTTTCTTCTGATCTAGCCCAGTTATTGTTTACTTAATACTTGTACTTAAGTAACATACAGGCTACACTATTGTTTACAATATTTTATTTGATGTTACATTAACGTTTTGTTTATGTATTATATATAATCCAATATATAGTATTATATATGATGCTGATCCGCCTCCGCTTGGGATGGTTTCCTGCTGGCTCCGCTTTGGACTGGACTCTCGCGACTGTGTTGGATCCATTGTGGATTGAACTTTCACAGTATCATGTTAGACCCGCTCGACATCCATTGCTTTCCTCCTCTCCAAGGTTCTCATAGTCGTCAGTATCATCAGTATCACAGTATCATGTTCTCATAGTCATCATTGTCACCGACGTCCCACTGGGTGTGAGTTTTTCCTTGCCCTTATGTGGGCCTACCGAGGATGTTGTAGTGGTTTGTGCAGCCCTTTGAGACACTAGTGATTTAGGGCTATATAAGTAAACATTGATTGATTGATTGATATATTATTTTTCACGAGTTACTATAACGTTTGGCTTCATTGCAGACTTCATTCTTGCAACATGAAGATTTTACTCCAACTGCATGATTGACATCATTTACGACTTTTTGTATTCTGATGACTTTATTACCACTTTGATCTCTCATTATGTCCAAATATTAGCAACCTGTTCCTTTTTATTACCATCACAATAATCGGGATGCTTTGTATCAAATTAAAAACTGTATGCTTGTAAAATTATCGTCCATTTTTACAGTAATGTCACATAAAATGTAACACTTTATTTAATATATAAAATCATATTTTAGGTTTATTGTAATATTTATATTATTGGCTTGGTAGTTGTATTCAGCTACTGTATGTCATCAACATTTATGACATTTTTGACAACATTATTTTTTATAATATTTACTATAATACTTGATCATAATAAAGTCTAAATGCATATGTGTTTTTTCTAACTACTTTCATAAAATGATCATTTTATGTTCATAATCATAAAATGATCACTTCTCTCCTCGGGCAATGTTCCCCTAGCATTCAAAAAAGCGGTTATTCATCCTCTTCTTAATCTGAAACCGGATTGAAAGGTTTCACATAGATTGTTAGACACTAAGTGTTCATTTAACTGCTCCGCAACAATTTTTTCAAGGATTTTTGAAATAAAGGGAAGGTGAGACACCGGTCGGTAGTTTACCATGAGGTCAGGATCGAGGTTAGGTCTTTTAAGAAGAGGATGAATAACCGCTTTTTTGAATGCTAGGGGAACAGTGCCCGAGGAAAGTGATAAGTTTATAATATTTAGCACTGATGGACCTAATAATGCAAAGAGCTCCTTGATCAGTTTCCCAGGAAGAGGGTCTAGTATCGCGGTACTATACTACCACTGGTATACCGTGCCACCCTAGTGTGTGTGTGTGCTATAATTATTAATAATTTATTTTTGTTTCTTTTGCACCATGACTAGAAAAGGTTGTTTGGATTGTGTCATATAAGTAAATGCTGTGCTATCATGTCTTTGTGATTTCAAGGGCCACTGATGTTATTTACTCACACAGCCCACAAGAGGGCAGCAAACATGTGGTATTTAAGATGAATTAAAATCAATCAATCAATCAATGTTTATTTATATAGCCCCAAATCACAAATTGTCTCAAAGGACTGCACAAATCATTACGACTACAACATCCTCGGAAGAACCCACAAAAGGGCAAGGAAAACTCACACCCAGTGGGCAGGGAGAATTCACATCCAGTGGGACACCAGTGACAATACTGACTATGAGAAACCTTGGAGAGGACCTCAGATGTGGGCAACCCCCCCCTCTAGGGGACCGAAAGCAATGGATGTGGAGCGGGTCTAACATGATACTGTGAAAGTTCAATCCATAGTGGCTCCAAGACAGCCGCGAGAGTTCAGTTCAAAGCGGATCCAAGACAGCAGCGAGAGTCCCGTCCACAGGAAACCATCCCAAGCGGAGGTCAGGATCGAGGTTAGGTCTTTTCTTTTCTTTTTCTTCTATGTCCCACTCTCCCCTGTGGAGGGGGTCCGGTCCGATCCGGTGGCCATGTACTGCTTGCCTGTGTATCGGCTGGGGACATCTCTGCGCTGCTGATCCGCCTCCGCTTGGGATGGTTTCCTGCTGGCTCCGCTGTGAACGGGACTCTCGCGACTGTGTTGGATCCATTGTGGATTGAACTTTCACAGTATCATGTTAGACCCGCTCGACATCCATTGCTTTCCTCCTCTCCAAGGTTCTCATAGTCATCATTGTCACCGACGTCCCACTGGGTGTGAGTTTTTCCTTGCCCTTATGTGGGCCTACCGAGGATGTCGTGGTGGTTTGTGCAGCCCTTTGAGACACTAGTGATTTAGGGCTATATAAGTAAACATTGATTGATTGATTGACTTCATTTTCATAAAGTTTGACATGATTTTGCAATCATTTCGACTACTGCATGATTTACATCATTCACAACTTTTTGCAAAATGATGACATATTGTTTTCTGAATATTTCAAAATATTAGCAATATTTAGATTTTGTTTTGCTAAATTATGTTTGGCATCACATTATGATCCTTTTTTCGCAATAATATGACAGTTATCTTGTAAAATTGTTACACTTAATACATGAAATATAATGTCAAGTTTATTTTAGTACCAATTTCTATTATTTTCATTATAACAATTATTGTGTGGTATCAAAAAAAAATAGACTTTTTCCATTATTTTTGTAAACATAACTCTTTATTTTCCTATAATACTTCATCATAAAGAACATTTTGCTGATAATAGATTAGTCGGATTATATTTCAACATTTATGAGGTTTTCAGACAATATACAATTATTTTTTTATTATATATTTTATCATATTTGATTATTTCTTCATAATATTCCAACATAATAATTAAATACTGTACATATTAATACTTGTATAACTCCAAAAAAAAAAGTACCTATTCGTCCACTTTATTCTGTTTATTTCAAATATTCTTCCAGTAAAAAATGTAAACAGCATTACGTCAGGTCGGGGGGGTCACGTGACCGGCGCTCACCTACAGGCGTCGTCCCGCGAGCAGCAGCAGCAGCAGCGCGTGCACGCGCCTCCACAGGTGGTCCCAGCAGTGGCGGCCGCGGCCTTTGTCCAGGTGATCCCCGATCAGCCGCAGACGGGCCGCGAGCACCTGGGCCGCGCCGCCGCAGGTAGGAGCGCGCGCGACGGCGGCGGCGTGGTGCGCGTGCGCGAGCACGAGCGGCGTGGCGGGCCAACAGCACATCTTCCTCCTCCTCCTCCTCCTCCTCCTCCAAGAAACAGTTGTTGCTGCTGATGATGCGCGCGCTCCTCTTGTCCTCGAAGCCGCTCTCGTCTCCGCCCACTAATTAATTATTCATTAGGTGACGTCATCTATTGACAACCTCACACAAAACGGCTACCTCCCCCTTGGTTCGTTTATTATTTTGTCATCTTCTTCAAAATGTAATCGTATTATTTAAATGTTCACCCCGGCTGGCAATTGTAGTCATAAAATATTTATTCAGCCCTCTGTGGTGACTTTTAGAGAGAAAGCTGCACCCGGAACTAATAAGTTACGGACAATGAATCCCCGCCGGACACTTTACAGTAAAGGACTCGTGTGTTTGTTTGGACTGCACTACTTCCGTCATTTTAGTCTTCTTTGCCGCTTTTAAACGCACATTTGTGTTCTTTTCAAGATAATACAACTTATTTTAGATTTTTTTTTATCGTGTTTTTACATGCTGTTTATCTTTTTAGGACAACTACCTCATTTTGGATTGTGTTCATAATGTTGCTACAATGGCTGAGGACGAGCTATTTTTAGTCATTTTCGCGGAACTTTAGTCTTATTAATTTAAATTCACACCTCGGCTGGCAATTGTAGTTTTAAAATATTTATTCAGACCTCTGTGGTGACTTTTAGAGAGAAAGCTGCACCCGGAACTCATAATATCAGGACATTGATTCCCCACCGGACTCTTTATAGTAAATAACTCGTGTGTTTTGACTTTATGGACATCATTTTGACTACTGTATGATTTAATAATTTACACCTTTTTTTTTTTGACATATGATGACGACTTTATCCTCAAAAAATGACCATATTGTTTTCTGAATATTTCTAAATATTAGCAACATTTAGATTTTATTTTGCTAAATTATGTTTGGCATCATATTACGACTTCCATCCATCCATTTCCTACCGCTTGTTCCCTTTTGGGGTCGCGGGGGGCGCTGGCGCCTATCTCAGCTACAATCGGGCGGAAGGCGGGGTACACCCTGGACAAGTCGCCACCTCATCGCAGCATATTACGACTTTATGCTTGTAAAATTACCTCATTTCTTTTTTTTTTGCAATAATATGACTGTTATCGTGTAAAATTGTTACACTTAAAATATGAAACACAAATTCCAATTTATTGTAATATTAATTTGTATTATTTGCGTTATCATTACGACTATTGTGTGGTACCAAATAATAGGAGTTTTTCCACTATTTTTGTAAACATAACTTTTTATTGTCATGTTTACTATAATACTTTATTATAATAGACCTCGAGAGCAGCCTTTCAAACAAAATGTCTACCTCCCCTTGATTTGTTTATTCTTTTGTCATTAACTTTAGTCTTATTATTTTTAATTTACACCCCGGCTGGCAATTGTAGTCATAAAATATTTATTCAGACCTCTGTGGTGACTTTTAGAGAGAAAGCCGGACTCTTTATAGTAAATAACTTGTGTGTTTTGACTTTATGGACATCATTTTGCAATCATTTTGACTACTGTATGATTGAATCATTTACACCTTTTTTTTTGCCATATAATGACGACATTATCCTCAAAAAATGACCACATTGTTTTCTGAATATTTCTAAATATTAGCAACATTTAGATTTTATAATGCTAAATTATGTTTGGCATCATATTACGACTTTATGCTGGTAAAATTACGACATTTCTTTTTTTTTTGTTGTTGCAATAATATGACAGTTATCGTTTAAAATTGTTACACTTAAAATATGAAACACAAATTCCAATTTATTGTAATATTAATTTGTATTATTTGTATTATCATTACGACTATTGTGTGGTACCAAATAATAGGAGTTTTTCCACTATTTTTGTAAACATAACTTTTTATTGTCATGTTTACTATAATACTTTATTATAATAGACCTCGAGAGCAGCCTTTCAAACAAAATGGCTACCTCCCCTTGATTTGTTTATTCTTTTGTCATTAACTTTAGTCTTATTATTTTTAATTTACACCCCGGCTGGCAATTGTAGTCATAAAATATTTATTCAGACCTCTGTGGTGACTTTTAGAGAGAAGCTGCAACAATGATTCCCCGCCGGACTCTTTATAGTAAATAACTCGTGTGTTTTGACTTTATGGACATCATTTTGAAATCATTTTGACTACTGTATGATTTAATCATTTACACCTTTTTTTTTTTTACATATGATGACGACTTTATCCTCAAAAATTTACCATATTGTTTACTGAATATTTCTAAATAATAGTAACATTTAAATTTTATTTTGCTAAATTATATTACCTTTTTTTTCCAGTAATATGACAGTTATCGTGTAAAATTGTTACACTTAAAATATGAAACACAAATTCCAATTTATTGTAATATTAATTTGTATTATTTGCGTTATCATTACGACTATTGTGTGGTACCAAATAATATGAGTTTTTCCACTATTTTTGTAAAAAAAAATAACTCTTTATTTTCATGTTTACTATAACACTTGATCATAACTGACTGCTGTTGATTTGTTTATTCTTTCTTCATTTTCGCTTAACTTTAGTCTTATTAATTTAAATGTTCACCCCGGCTGGCAATTGTAGTCATAAAATATTCATTCAGACCTCTGTGGTGACTTTTAGAAAGAAAGCTGCACCCGGAACTAATAAGTTTGGGACATTGATTCCCCGCCGGACTCTTTATAGTAAATAACTCGTGTGTTTTGACTTTATGGACATCATTTTGCAATCATTTTGACTACTGTATGATTGAATCATTTACACCTTTTTTTTGCCACATGATGACGACTTTATCCCCACAAAAAGACCAAATAGTTTTCTGAATATATCTAAATATTAGTAACATTTAAATTTTATTTTGCGAAATTGTATTACCTTTTTTCCCAATAATACGATAGTTATCGTGTAAAATTGTTATGCTTAAAATAGGAAACACAAAATCAAGTTTATTGTAATATTAATTTGTATTATTTGCATTATCATGTGGTACCAAAAAATAAGTTCCGGACAATGATTCCCCGCCGGACTCTTTATAGCAAAGGACTCGTGTGTTTGTTTTGACTGCAATACTTCCGTCACTTAGTCTTCATCGCTGAGGTCTTTTTGCCGCTTTTAAACGCAAATTAGTGTTCTTTTAAATATAATAGTACTTATTTTAGGTTGTTTTATCATGTTTCTACGTATTATTAGTCGTTTTAATACAACAGTGCCTTGTTTTAGATCGTGTTCGTAATGTTGCCACACAATGGCCGAGGACGAGCTCGCTGCGTTCAGGGACCATTGGAGACGGGAGTTGTGGAGTCAAAAGGAGTCCAGTCCCGGTCCCTCGGGTCCGAGTCCCAGAGAGAACCGCTCCGAAGACGGCACGAGTAGGTCAGAGGAGGAGGGCGGGAGGTGCTCGCATGTGGAGCCCGGCTACGTGTCCATCGCCCGGGGGCTGCTGGGCGGCAGGACGAGCCCCCTGCTGGGCAGACTGCAGGAGGAGAGAAGGCGGAGGAAAAGGAAGTACCGTCACGTGACTGCGGCCTGCGGGGAATCAAGCAAGGATCCCCGCAGGAAGTTCGGGAAGGACGAGCAGCTGGTGGATCAACTCATTCAGGATCTGGTACGGTGGTCCCTTCGAATCAATCTACCAGAGTTTACTTATATAGCCCTAAATCACCAATGTCTCAAAGGGCTGCACAAGCCACAACCACATCCTGGGCTCAGATCCCACATCAGGGCAAAGAAAAACTCAACCCGACGGGATGACAATGAGAAACTTTAGAGGCGACCGGTGCAAGTGGATCTAACATAATAGTGAGAGTCCAGTCCATAGTGGATCTAACATAATAGTGAGAGTCCAGTCCATAGTGGATCTAACATATTTGTGTGAGAGTCCAGTCCATAGTGGATCTAACATAATAGTGAGAGTCCAGTCCATAGTGGATCTAATATAATAGTGTGAGAGTCCAGTCCATAGTGGATCTAACATAATAGTGTGAGAGTCCAGTCCATAGTGGATCTAACATAATAGTGAGAGTCCAGTCCATAGTGGATCTAACATAATAGTGAGAGTCCAGTCCATAGTGGATCTAATATAATAGTGTGAGAGTCCAGTTCATAGTGGATCTAACATAATAGTGTGAGAGTCCAGTCCATAGTGGATCTAACATAATAGCGAGAGAGTCCAGTCCATAGTGGATCTAACATAATAGTGAGAGTCCAGTCCATAGTGGATCTAACATAATAGTGTGAGTCCAGTCTATAGTGGATCTAACATAATAGTGAGAGTCCAGTCCATAGTGGATCTAACATAATAGTGAGAGAGCCCAGTCCATAGTGGATCTAACATAATAGTGAGAGTCCAGTCCACAGTGGATCTAACATAATAGTGTGAGAGTCCAGTCCATAGTGGTTCTAACATAATAGTGTGAGAGTCCAGTCCATAGTGGATCTAACATAATAGTGAGAGTCCAGTCCATAGTGGATCTAACATAATAGTGAGAGCCCAGTCCATAGTGGATCTAACATAATAGTGAGAGTCCAGTCCATAGTGGATCTAACATAATAGTGAGAGTCCAGTCCATAGTGGATCTAACATAATAGTGTGAGAGTCCAGTCCATAGTGGATCTAACATAATAGTGTGAGAGTCCAGTCCATAGTGGATCTAACATAATAGTGTGAGAGTCCAGTCCATAGTGGATCTAACATAATAGTGAGAGTCCAGTCCATAGTGGATCTAACATAATAGTGAGAGTCCAGTCCATAGTGGATCTAACATAATAATGTGAGAGTCCAGTCCATAGTGGATCTAACATAATAGTGAGAGTCCAGTCCATAGTGGATCTAACATAATAGTGAGAGTCCAGTCCATAGTGGGTCTAACATAATAGTGAGAGTCCAGTCCATAGTGGATCTAACATAATAGTGTGTGGGTCCAGTCCATAGTGGATCTAACATAATAGTGTGAGTCCAGTCTATAGTGGATCTAACATAATTGTGTGAGAGTCCAGTCCATAGTGGATCTAACATAATAGTGAGAGTCCAGTCCATAGTGGATCTAACATAATAGTGTGAGAGTCCAGTCCATAGTGGATCTAACATAATAGTGAGAGTCCAGTCCATAGTGGATCTAACATAATAGTGTGAGAGTCCAGTCCATAGTGGATCTAACATAATAGAGAGAGTCCAGTCCATAGTGGATCTAACATAATAGTGAGAGTCCAGTCCATAGTGGATCTAACATAATAGTGTGAGAGTCCAGTCCATAGTAGATTTAAGATGATAGTGAGAGTCCAGTCCATAGTGGATCTAACATAATAGTGTGAGAGTCCAGTCCATCAACTATTTTTCAGCCTACAGACTACATGAGTCCTGGTCCAGATTTGAGATGTGTGTATTATACTTTCACAAATTGTCTTTCTAAACCTTTTATGAATATTTTTGTCTCATGGTTGTTATTGTTTGTCTTCATTTTGCCACCAAAGCTAAAACGCTGGTAACATTCCCAGTAAAAAGTAAGTAAGACCACACTTCATGTTCGTCATGTAAAAAGTTGTCCATCACACATTTTCTCAGAACGAGGCCAACGACGTTCCTTTCTTCGACATGGAGCTGCCGTACGAGTTGGCCTTGAAGATATTCCAGTACCTCACCTGCGTCCAGCTCGGCCGCTGTGCCCAGGTAGTACTTCCTCTCCCCGTCTGCGGCGCCACGCCTCCTGACGGCCGAGGGCGCCCTCTCCCCCCGCCTGCAGGTGAGCAGGGTGTGGCGGGTCCTGGCCGAGGACAACGTCCTGTGGTTCCGGATGTGCGTGGCGGAGGGCTACCACCAGGGCGGCGCCGTGCAGGACTCCCCCTGCTGGAAGAGCACGCTGCGAGACTGCCGCAACGCCGCCAAGAGCGTGCGCTCCAACTGGAAGGTGAGAAGCTGGTCCCGCCTCGAAATGGTCCGTTCCAGCCTCAAACTGTCACCCTGGTGTGTTTATTTAGTATGTCAGGGTTAGCATTTTAGCCGAGATTTATGAAAATAATAATCATAATTAAAGCGTCAAGCAGCGTTGGTCGGGTCCGCCTTTGGCTGCTGCCCCCGAGACCCACGGCCGGATAAGCGTTAGAAGACGCCTTGGAGCCACTATTTTGAGAATCTAATGCATTGTGAAAGTAATGCAGTTGTTGTATTGAAGTGAAAATATCAAACTTCCTGTTGATTTTTGCTAAAGTAAGTTAATTATTAAAATGTAGGTCTAAGTGAGACCTACATAGTGTTTTTTGTTTCATGTCTCTCTGACATTCCTACCGGAAGTTACAAGCAGTTTTGTCTGTGTTTTCTTCCTAGGAGCAGTTTGTCCGTGTTGTATTCCTAGGGGGGCGGTAGAGCGCAATTTTGAGTTTTGAGGTTAGGTTTTTTCATCAGATCGCAATTTTTGCCGGACCTGATGTGTGTGTCAAGTTTGGTGAGTTTAGAAGCATTTTAAGGGGGTCAAATAACAGCTCAAAGAGGCAAAAATGACATTTTTTAGGAGACTTTGCACAGGGGTTCTTTGAAGGCGCGTAAAATCAAAACCTGAGAACTTATCAAAACTCTGCTCTATACTTTTAATCAGAAGGGTTCAATCCCTCTCCTGTGCGAGTTTGAAGCCAAAACAACAAACGCACTAAGAGGAGATAATGTTTGAAGAAAGGTGACCGGTTTTTACAAAACTTTTGTTTTGAAGGGGGGATTGCAAACTTCCTGTTGATTTTTGTTGGGGGTTGTCAATCTATGAAATGTAGGTCTAAGCGAGACCTACATAGAGGTTTTTGTTTCATGTCTCTCCGACATTCTTACCGGAAGTTACAAGCAGTTTTGTCTGTGTTTTCTTCCTAGGAGCAGTTTGTCCGTGTTGTATTCCTAGGGGGGCGGTAGAGCGCAATTTTGAGTTTTGAGGTTAGGTTTTTTCATCAGATCGCAATTTTTGCCGGACCACATGTGTGTGTCAAGTTTGGTGAGTGTAGAAGCATTTTAAGTGAGTCAAATAACAGCTCAAAGAGGCAAAAATGACATTTTTTAGGAGACTTTGCACAGGGGTTCTTTGAAGGCACGTAAAATCAAAAACTGAGAACTTATCAAAACTCTGCTCTATACTTTTAATCAGAAGGGTTCAATCTCTCTCCTGTGCGAGTTTGAAGCCTAAACAACAAACGCACTCAGAGGAGATAATGTTTGAAGAAAGGTGACCGGTTTTTACAAAACTTTTGTTTTGAAGGGGGGATTGCAAACTTCCTGTTGATTTTTGTTGGGGGTTGTCAATCTATGAAATGTAGGTCTAAGCGAGACCTACATAGATTTTTTTGTTTCATGTCTCTCCGACATTCCTACCGGAAGTTAAAAGCAGTTTTGTCTGTGTTTTCTTCCTAGGAGCAGTTTGTCCGTGATGTATTCCTAGGGGGCGCTAGAGCACAATTTTGAGTTTTGAGGTCAGGTTTTTTCATCAGATCGCAATTTTTGCCAGACCTGATGTGTGTGTCAAGTTTGGTGAGTTTAGAAGCATTTTAAGGGGGTCAAATAACAGCTCAAAGAGGCAAAAAGGACATTTTTTAGGAGACTTTGCACAGGGGTTCTTTGAAGGCGCGTAAAATCAAAACCTGAGAACTTATCAAAACTCTGTTCTATACTTTTAATCAGAAGGGTTCAATCTCTCTCCTGTGCGAGTTTGAAGCCAAAACAACAAACGCACTCAGAGGAGATAATGTTTGAAGAAAGGTGACCGGTTTTTACAAAACTTTTGTTTTGAAGGGGGGATTGCAAACTTCCTGTTGATTTTTGTTGTGGGTTTTCAATCTATGAAATGTAGGTCTAAGCGAGACCTACATAGAGGTTTTTGTTTCATGTCTCTCCGACATTCGGACCGGAAGTTACAAGCAGTTTTGTCTGTGTTTTCTTCCTAGGAGCAGTTTTTTCAGTGTTTTATTCAAAAATAGCGCTAGAGCGCAATTTTGAGTTTTGGGGTTTGGTTTTTTTCATTAGATGGCAATATTCGCCAGTCCTTATGTGTGCGCCAAGTTTGGTGACTTTTGAAGCATTTTAAAGGGGTCAAATTACAGCACAAAGAGGCAAAAATTGCATTTTTGGCGAAAATTTTATTTTGAAGGGATTTTGGCCAACTTCCTGTAGATTTTTGCTGAAAGAAGTGATTGTATGAAAATTGGGTCTAAGTCAGACCTACATAGGAGTTTTTGTTTCATGTCGCTATGACATTTCAAACAGAAGTTACATGCAGTTTTGTCCGTAATTTTTTCCTAGGGGGCGCTAGAGCGCAATTTTCATTTTGGGGGATTGGTTTCTTAATATGTTGGGAAGGTTTGCTATACCGACGTGTGTGTCAAATTTGGTGAGTTTTGAAGCATGTTAAGGGGCTCAAATTACAGCGCGTAGGTGCGGAATAATAATAAAACACAGCAGTTTCAATAGGGTCCTTGGCCCATGGCTCATGGGCTGAATAAATATTTTATATTTGAGAGTAAATAATACTATACCTTTGTTAAAAAAGTTTAATATTTGTGAGAAAATAATAGTATATTTTTGTGAAATAAGGTGAATATTTGTGTGAAAACAGTTGTGTTTTAGCCAGTAAATAGTTGTGTACTTTGGAAAAAAAAGCAAAATTTTTTTTAGAAAATACTAGTATATTTTTGTGAAAAAAAAGGTGTGTTATTGCAAGTAAATAGTAGTGTACTTTTGCAAAAAAGAGAAATATTTGTGAGAAAATACTAGTATATTTTTATGAAAAATGGTGAATATTTGAGTGAAAAAAGCTGAGTATTTGCGAGTAAATAGTACTACACTTTTGTTAGAAAAAAAGTTAAATATTTGTGAGAAAATACTAGCATATTTTTGTGAAAAAAGGTGAATATTTGTGGGAAAACTGTTTTGTATTTGCAAGTAAATAATAGTGTACTTTTGCAAAAAAAAAATAATATTTGTGAGAAATATATATTTGTCAAAGAGGTGAATATTTGTGTGAAAACAGTTGTGTATTTGCAAGTAAATAGTAGTCTACTTTAGCAAAAACAAGTTGAATATTGTTGAAAAATACTAATATATTTTTGTGAAAAAGGTGAATATTTGTGTGAAAAGAGTTGTGTATTTGCAAGTAAATAGTAGTGTACTTTTGCAAAAAAAGTTCAATATTTGTGAGAAAATACTTGTATATTTTTATGAAAAATTGTGAATATTTGAGTGAAAAAAGCTATGTATTTGCGAGTAAATAGTACAAGACTTTTGTTAAAGAAAGTTAAATATTTGTGAGAAAATACTAGCATATTTCTGTGGAAAAAGGTGAATATTTGTGTGAAAAGAGTTGTGTTTTTGCAAGTAAATAGTAGTGTACTTTTAGAAAAAAAAGTTAAATATTTGTGAGAAAATCATAGTATATTTTGTTAAAAAAGGTAATTATTTGTGTGAAAACAGTTGTATATTTGAGAGTAAATAATACTAAACTTTTGTTAAAAAAAGTTTAATATTTGTGAGAAAATAATAGTATATTTTTGTGAAATAAGGTGAATATTTGTGTGAAAAAAGTTGTGTTTTTGCAAGTAAATAGTAGTGTACTTTGGCAAAAAAAGTTAATTTTGTGTAAGAAAATAGTAGTATATTTTTGTGGAAAAAAAGGTAAATATTTGTGTGAAAAGAGTTGTGTATTTGCAAGTGCAAAATAGTGTACTTTTGCAAAAAAATAAATATTTTTGACAAAATACTAACATATTTTTTTCAAAAAGGGTGAATATTTGTATGAAAACATACGTACATTTGAGAGTAAATAATACTATACTTTTGTCAAAAAAAGTTTAATATTTGTAAGAAAATACTAGTATATTTTTGTGAAAAAAGGTGAATATTTGTGTGAAAAAAGTTGTGTTTTTGCAAGTAAATAGTAGTGTATTTTGGCAAAAAAAGTAAAATTTTTGTGAGAAACTATTAGTATATTTTTGTGAAAAAAAGGTAAATATTTGTGTGAAAAGAGTTGTGTATTTGCAAGTACAAAATAGTGTACTTTTGCAAAAATTTTTATTTTTTTGTGAAAATACTAGCATATTTTTGTCAAAAAATGTGAATATTTGTATGAAAACATGCGTACATTTGAGAGTAAATAATACTATACTTTTGTCAAAAAAAGTTTAATATTTGTGAGAAAATCATAGTATATTTTTGTGAAAAAGGTGAATATTTGTGTGAAAACAGTTGTATATTTGAAAGTAAATAATACTATAAATTTAAAAAAAAAGTTTAATGTTTGTGAGAAAATAATAGTATATTTTTGTGAAATAAGGTGAATATTTGTGTGAAAAAAGTTGTGTTTTTTCAAGTAAATAGTAGTATACTTTGGCAAAAAAAGTAAAATTTTTGTGAGAAAATAATAGTATATCTATGTGAAAAAAAGGTAAATATTTGTGTGGAAAGAGTTGTGTATTTGCAAGTACAAAATAGTGTACTTTTGCAAAGAATTGAATTTTTTTGTGAAAATACTCGCATATTTTTGTCAAAAAAGGTGAATATTTGTATGAAAATCATACTATATTTTTGTGAAAAAAGGTGAATATTTGTGTGAAAACAGTTGTATATTTGAAAGTAAATAATACTATACATTTGTTAAAAAAAAGTTTATTTGTGAGAAAATAATGGTATATTTTTGTGAAATAAGGTGAATATTTGTGTGAAAACAGTTGTATATTTGAAAGTAAATAATACTATACATTTGTTAAGAAAAAGTTTATTTGTGAGAAAATAATAGTATATTTTTGTGAAATAAGGTGAATATTTGTGTGAAAAAAGTTGTGTTTTTGCAAGTAAATAGTAGTGTACTTTGGCAAAAAAAGTAAAATTTTGTGAGAAACTATTAGTATATTTTTGTGAAAAAAAGGTAAATATTTGTGTGAAAAGAGTTGTGTATTTGCAAGTACAAAATAGTGTACTTTTGCAAAAATTTTTATTTTTTTGTGAAAATACTAGCATATTTTTGTCAAAAAATGTGAATATTTGTATGAAAACATGCGTATATTTGAGAGTAAATAATACTATACTTTTGTCAAAAAAAGTTTAATATTTGTGAGAAAATCATAGTATATTTTTGTGAAAAAAGGTGAATATTTGTGTGAAAACAGTTCTGTTTTTGCAAGTAAATAGTAGTGTACTTTTAAAAAAAAAGTTAAATATTTGTGAGAAAATACTAGTATATTTTTGTGAAAAAAGGCGAATATTTGTGTGAAATCGGTTGTGTATTTGAGAGTAAATAAGACTATACTTTTGTTAAAAAAGTTTAATATTTGTGAGAAAATAATACTATATTTTTGTGAAAAAAGGTGAATATTTGTGTGAAAAAAGTTGTGTTTTTGCAAGTACAAATAGTGTACTTTGGCAAAGAATGGAATTTTTTGGTGAAAATACTCGCATATTTTTGTCAAAAAATGTGAATATTTGTATGAAAACATGCGTACATTTGAGAGTAAATAATACTATACTTTTGTCAAAAAAAGTTTAATATTTGTGAGAAAATCATAGTATATTTTTGTGAAAAAAGGTGAATATTTGTGTGAAAACAGTTGTACATTTGTGCATAAATAGTATTGTGCTGTTTTTTTTAAAAAGGTAAACATTTGTTCAAAAATATTTGTATATTTTTATGAAAAATAGTGAATATTTGAGTGAAAAAAGCTGTGACCCGTTACCTTGTTCGACCCCCTGGTAGGTGAGGGGAGCAGTGAGCAGCAG
Source organism: Nerophis ophidion (assembly GCF_033978795.1). Lineage (NCBI taxonomy): Eukaryota > Metazoa > Chordata > Actinopteri > Syngnathiformes > Syngnathidae > Nerophis > Nerophis ophidion. Next base: position 3,947,294 of record NC_084611.1, on the reverse strand, counting down.
CGGTGGGCTCGCTCGGGAATCATTTTGGTGATTTAACCCCCAATCCCAACCCTTGATGCTGAGAGACATAAAAACATGCTTCTATAGTTGATAATAACATTAATATTGATAGAAGCGAGCTGCTAGTTTTAGTCACTTTTTGGCCCCAAGCTGAAAGTACCAGTTTTTGTTCCAGAACCGCGTTGGGTGCATCAGTCAGCTGCAGTGGGAGTTGGGCAAGGTGCTGTGTGACGTCAGCTCCTGCGACAACTACGTCCTGGCGGGGTGAGTTGAGGACCCAATGTCGGTCTGCTTTTTTTACCCACGCTTTAAACCCTGCGGCTTGTAAAACGCTGCGACTAATCACGGGGATTTTTTTCGCTCGCCGACGGCCATCAGGCAAATAGTCTTCATCAAACAAATACAAACCCTCCTAAATGGTGTGTTATGGCGCCATCTGCATGTGCAGCAGGGCTGGACCTGCGAGTGTTTCCTGCTGTTTAGAAGACTTCTACTTCCGGTTCAAAGCTTCAATCACCCATAGAGTCTTACTTGTATGTATGACGTTTGTCAATATTATTACTGTAAATTCACAATGGCATTCTTTTTGTATTGTAAACTCACCAAAACGTCACCGTGGAGTTATTAAGTCTGTTTAACTGATTCTGTTTTGTTTGATCAGCCGTTTTACTGCCGGGCCCAAAAGTTAAGTTATGTAAGTTAACACTATGAAATATTTTTGTGTAAATAACTAATTTCTGCGGTTTATAGTCTGGTGCAGCTACTTAGGGTTGTCCCGATACCAATATTTTGGTACCAAAATGTATTTTGATACTTTTCTAAATAAGAGAGACCACAAAAAATTTAATTATTGTCTTTAGTTGAACAAAAAATCATACTAGACAACTTGTCTTTTAGTAGTAAATAAACAAACAAAAACTCCTAATTAGTCTGCAGTAACATATTGTGTACTTTATACACCTATTATGTTCTACACATTATGAGGGACAAACTGTAAAAATGGATTATTAATCTACTTGTTCATTTACTGTTAATATCTGCTTACTTCTTGTTTTAACATGTTCTATCTACACTTCTGTTCAAATGTAATAATCACTTATTCTTCTCTTCTTTGATACTTGACATTAGTTTTGGATGATACCACACATTTGGGTATCGATCCGATACCAAGTAGTTACAGGATCATACATTGGTCATATTCAAAGTCCTCATGTGTCCAGGGACGTGTTTCCTGACTTTATAAACATCATATAAATAAAGAATGACATTTTTTTCGTGATGCTAAAAAATCTAATCATAGTAGTATCAACGAGCTACGCTATTGTGCTTGGTATCATTACAGTGGATGTCAGGTGTAGATCCACCCATGGCGTTTGTTTAAGTTGTGACGCCGGTGAGCTATTGTATCCTACGGTGTGTAGTGAAGCATGTTTAGCTATTCCTCATCCTCCAGTGATAACACTACATGTTAGAAACTGTATATGTCGCCATGGAGACAAGGATTAGTGATTTCGAAGTAGCTAAAACACTGCTAACTGCGGATGGACGTTAGCCATGTCTTAAAGGCGGCATAGCTCGGTTGGTAGAGCGGCCGTGCCAGCAACTTGAGGGTTGCAGGTTCGATTCCCGCTTCCACCATCCTAGCCACTGCCGTTGTGTCCTTGGGCAAGACACTTTACCCACCTGCTCCCAGTGCCACCCACACTGCCTTACATGTAACTTAGATATTGGGTTTCACTATGTAAAGCGCTTTGAGTCACTAGAGAAACGCGCTATATAAATATAATTCACTTCACTTAAAGCAGCTCTTCCTGAGGGCGTTTCAGTGTTATAACTTCACCTTTATCTTTACTTTTTACACCAAAATGCGTCCATTCTCCCTTTTCTGTCTACACACTGCGTCTGCTTGTAAGTACTCCGTGTGCGCGCGCTGCCGAATATGCTCCTTTGCTCGTAAAACCAGCAATGGAACCGGTTGTTTTCAAATAGAGTATAGTCCCATTTTTGATTGATTAGTACCACGATACTATACTAGTACTGGTATACTGTACAACCCTAATATGGAACAACAATTTTCCCGAATATTTATTAAGTGTGCTCTATAGTCCGGAAAAGTCGCTACTTCCTGTTTGTTTGTTTTTGGAGTGTTTACAAGTCAGGGTTAAAACTTGGTGATGTTTCTGCCAGCTACTCGTCCGGGGACGTGAGAATGTGGGACACGCTGCACTGGGACCTGCCGGCCCGACACCTCAAGTCCAACCAGCTGTCGGCGCTCTCGGAGCCCAGGCCGCACGTCAGCCACGTGCAGGTCAGCGCCGGCGTGGCGGCCGCCGCCTACCGAGACGGTACGTGCCTCAGCACTGTTCGTGTGTCGTAATGATGCGGAGTGCATGGGAAAGTGGAGAGGCGAGCAGGTTATTACGCAACAATGTTGTAATGAATGTTGAGTCTGCATTGTCAGCTTCAAACACTGATGACATTTATTAAACAAGACAAGAAGCAAGGAATTAAACAGAGACAGAATTAAATTTGGCTCAATTGAGGAGAGACGTCTGGACACTGTACCCTTCTACAGTGTCTCAGCACGCTCTGGCGAAAGATTGGACGCCGCCTCTTTTATTTGGACTTTCCCTGATTACATGGCAACAGCTGTTTCTAAGGGACGGGGGTCGTAAACAGCCATCTCCTTTGATTAAAACAGTTACCGCATTTCCTTGAATTGCCGCCGGGTATATAGTATGCACCTGACTAGAATTACTACCGGGTCAAACTCGTTTCGCAAAATATTATTTTTTATTAGCGCATGTCTAGAGTTTCAGCCGGGTCAAACTCGTTTCGCAAAATAATTAGCATATGCCTCGAATTTCTGCCGGGTCAAACTTGTCCAATCTTTTCGCTCTGTCGAAAGATTGTAGGCCGCCTCTTTTATTTGGACTTTCCCTGATTACATGGCAACAGCTGTTTCTAAGGGACGGGGGTCGTAAACAGCCATCGCCTTTGATTAAAACAGTTACCGTATTTCCTTGAATTCCCGCCGGGTATATAGTATGCACCTGACTAGAATTACTGCCGGGTCAAACTCGTTTCGCAAAATATTATTTTTTATTAGCGCGTGTCTAGAATTTCCGCCGGGTCAAACTCGTTTCGCAAAATAATTAGCATATGCCTAGGATTTTTCGCTCTGGCGAAAGATTGGACGCCGCCTCTTTTATTTGGACTTTCCCTGATTACATGGCAACAGCTGTTTCTAAGGGACGGGGGTCGTAAACAGCCATCTCCTTTGATTAAAACAGTTACCGCATTTCCTTGAATTGCCGCCGGGTATATAGTATGCACCTGACTAGAATTACTGCCGGGTCAAACTCGTTTCGCAAAATAATCAGCGCATGCTTAGCATTAACGCCGGGTCAAACTCCTTTCGCAAAATATTATTTTTTATTAGCGCATGTCTAGAATTTCAGCCGGGTCAAACTCGTTTCGCAAAATAATTAGCATATGCCTAGAATTTCCGCCGGGTCAAACTTGTCCAATCTTTCGCTCTGGCGAAAGATTGGACGCCGCCTCTTTTATTTGGACTTTCCCTGATTACATGGCAACATCTGTTTCTAAGGTACGGGGGTCGTAAACAACCATCGCCTTTGATTAAAACAGTTACCGCATTTCCTTGAATTCCCGCCGGGTATATAGTATGCGCCTGCCTAGAATTTCCCCCGGGTCAAACTCGTCACGTCACGAGTGACACTTCACCTGTCGTCATTTTCAAAATGGCGCAGGCTGATTTCAATCATCTGAAATGGCATAAAGGGAAGACGCTTAAGAGCTATTCAGTAGGATTTAAGGTCCAAGTTATTGAATATGCTAAAAAGAACAGTAATCAGCTCTGTTTTATTAATATACCGTAGCTGCGTGTGTCAAATATGAGCCATTAAATGTTAGACCCGCTTGAGGGGGGGGGGGGGGGTTGCCCACATATGTGGTCCTTTCCAAGGTTCTCATAGTCATCATTGTCACCGACGTCCCACTGGGTGTGAGTTTTCCTTGGCCTTATGTGGGCCTACCGAGGATGTCGTAGTGGTTTGTGCAGCCCTTTGAGACACTAGTGATTTAGGGCTATATAAGTAAACATTGATTGATTGATTGATTGATTACCGCCGGCTCAGGATTAACTCCGGGTCAAACTCGTTTCGTAAAATATTATTTTTTATTAGCGCATGTCTAGAATTTCCGCCGGGTCAAACTCGTTTCGCAAAATAATTAGCATATGCCTAGAATTTTCGCCGGGTCAAACTCGTCACGTCACGAGTGACACTTCACCTGTCGTCATTTTCAAAATGGAGGAGGCTGATTTCAATCATTTGAAATCGCATAAAGGGAAGAAGATTAAGAGCTATTCAGTAGGATTTAAGGTCCAAGCTATTGAATATGCTAAAAAGAGCAGTAAGCAGCTCTGTTTTATTAATATACCGTAGCTGCGTGTGTCAAATATCAGTCATTAAATGTTAGACCCGCTCGAGGGGGGGGGGGTTGCCCACATATCTGGTCCTTTCCAAGGTTCTCATAGTCATCATTGTCACTGACGTCCCACTGGGTGTGAGTTTTCCTTGCCCTTATGTGGGCCTACCGAGGATGTTGTAGTGGTTTGTGTTGTGGTTTGTGCAGCCCTTTGAGACACTAGTGATTTAGGGCTATATAAGTAAACATTGATTGATTGATTACCGCCGGCTCAGGATTAACGCCGGGTCAAACTCGTTTCGCAAAATATTATTTTTATCAGCGCATGTCTAGAATTTCCACAGGGTCAAACTCGTCACGTCACGAGTGACACTTCTCCTGTCATCATTTTCAAAATGGAGGAGGCTGATTTCAATCATTTGGAATCGCATGAAGGGAAGAAGATTAAGAGCTATTCAGTAGGATTTAAGGTCCAAACTATTGAATATGCTAAAAAGAACAGTAAGCAGCTATGTTTTATTAATATACCGTAGCTGCGTGTGTCAAATATGAGTCATTAAATGACTCCCGCCTCCTGGTGGTAGAGGGCGCTAGTGATCCTTCTTGCGACTACTCGGCTGCAGAAGAAGTGACAACAAGCAGGAAGAGTGAGCAGCGATTGTTTATATTTTCCTCTCGCTTGCACTTTTAACATGGAGGATTACTTATCTAAAATAAAACAGTTTTCTAAAATGGACTTTCATGGGAAGCAGGAGGTAATAAAGGAAGATCTCCATCGAGACAGAGAGACTTTTAAAACTGAAGAAAGATAAGGAAGACTTCTATAAACAAGTTATCGCTGCTTTTGATCAGAAGGAGCTGCGCATGGACTTCATTTATAAGTAAAAGTAAGACCATAATAACGTTTTTTTTTATTAAATGTGCTTTTCATGATGCTATCCTTACATCACACTCAAATTTATAAGCGCAGGCCTAAATTTACCGCATGCCTTTGGTAAGCGCCGGACTGAGAAGAGGTTTTAAATTAATTAGCGCCCTGGCGGCAATTCAAGGAAATACAGTAAAAGAAAAGGTCGCCTGGAGGAGAGTCTGGTCCTGCTTCCTCTCCGCTTTTGTAGTTCTTGGGTCAAGACAAAAATCTTTCTGTGGATTACAATACATGAAAGAAACAGAACACCTTCATGTTGCTTCCCATCCTACACGGTGGAGTTTTACAAGCCTTCCGCTTGGTAGGATTAAAGACAGCTTTTGTCTTCTCGCCGGGATCTCATGGAAACACAATTATGCTGACAAGCATTAATAACGCTGATGTGTTACGATTAAAACATGCAACTTTTTAACGAGCATAGCAGCAATCCGAGTTAAAAAGCAACAACGTTAGCGGGTCGCCTACAGCCGCAGCTGTTCATTTTTTTTCCCCCCCGGTGCAGGTTGTGTGGACGTGTGGAGCACAGAGACGGGCGGGGAGCCCCTTTACCACTACCAGACGGCGGAGAGGGACCGGGTCTTGGCTTTGAGCCCGGATGGATCCATCCTGGTTTCTGCCGGCGGGGCCGAGGTCCGGCTGGACGGCGCCGACGACCACGGCCTGTGGAGGACGCTCGGCCTGACTCAGCTGCCCAAGACTGTGAGTCGGTGAACAGGTTGAATATTGTCTCGAAGGACGACGTCAAGGTACATGAAGTGCAGCTGTGTGGTGCCAGCAGCACTCGTGCATCCCCAGACTGTGATATTATCACCATAGTACTTGAATGTAAGCAAGACACAATTATCTTGAGTTGGAATGTATTATTTCCCTTCAAAGAACCGCAGCTCACCTGAAGCCGGCAGCACTCGTGCAGCCTCAGACCATGTAACTACCATCCCCATGCTTACATGTAAGCAAGGCACAATTATTTTGCTTTAGATTTGAGGTGCAGTTCATTTTTCCCTTCAAAGAACCGCAGCTCACTCAGTACCGGCAGCACTCGTGCATCCCCAGACTGTGACATTACCACCATCGTACTTGAATGTAGGCAAGACACAATTAGCTAGAGTGGGAATTTAATATAATATTTCCCTTCAAAGAACCGCAGCTCACCTGAAGCCGGCAGCACTCGTGCAGCCTCAGACCATGTAACTACCATCCCCATGCTTACATGTAGGCAAGGCACAATTATTTTGCTTTAGATTTGAGGTGGAGTTCATTTTTCCCTTCAAAGAACCGCAGCTCACCTGAAGCCGGCAGCACTCGTGCAGCCTCAGACCATGTAACTACCATCCCCATGCTTACATGTAGGCAAGGCACAATTATTTTGCTTTAGATTTGAGGTGGAGTTCATTTTTCCCTTCAAAGAACCGCAGCTCACCTGAAGCCGGCAGCACTCGTGCAGCCTCAGACCATGTAACTACCATCCCCATGCTTACATGTAGGCAAGGCACAATTATTTTGCTTTAGATTTGAGGTGGAGTTCATTTTTCCCTTCAAAGAACCGCAGCTCACTCAGTACCGGCAGCACTCGTGCATCCCCAGACTGTGACATTACCACCATCGTACTTGAATGTAGGCAAGACACAATTAGCTAGAGTGGGAATTTAATATAATATTTCCCTTCAAAGAACCGCAGCTCACCTGAAGCCGGCAGCACTCGTGCAGCCTCAGACCATGTAACTACCATCCCCATGCTTACATGTAGGCAAGGCACAATTATTTTGCTTTAGATTTGAGGTGGAGTTCATTTTTCCCTTCAAAGAACCGCAGCTCACTCAGTGCCGGCAGCACTCGTGCATCCCCAGACTGTGACATTACCATCATAGTACTTGAATGTAAGCAAGACACAATCATCTTGAGTTGGAATTTAATATAATATTTCCCTTCAAAGAACCGCAGCTCACCTGAAGCCGGCAGCACTCGTGCAGCCTCAGACCATGTAACTACCATCACCATGCTTACATGTAGGCAAGGCACAATATTTTTGCTTTAGACTTGAGGTGGAGTTCATTTTTCCCTTCAAAGAACCGCAGCTCACTCAGTGCCGGCAGCACTCGTGCATCCCCAGACTGTGACATTACCACCATAGTACTTGACTGTAGGAAAGACACAATTATCTTGAGTTGGAATGTAATATTTCCCTTCAAAGAACCGCAGCTCACCTGAAGCCGGCAGCACTCGTGCAGCCTCAGACCATGTAACTACCATCACCATGCTTACATGTAGGCAAGGCACAATATTTTTGCTTTAGACTTGAGGTGGAGTTCATTTTTCCCTTCAAAGAACCGCAGCTCACTCAGTGCCGGCAGCACTCGTGCATCCCCAGACTGTGATATTACCACCATAGTACTTGACTGTAGGAAAGACACAATTATCTTGAGTTGGAATTTAATGTTTCCTTTCAAAGAACCGCAGCTCACCTGAAGCCGACAGCACTCGTGCAGCCTCAGACCATGTAACTACCATCACCATGCTTACATGTAGGCAAGGCACAATATTTTTGCTTTAGACTTGAGGTGGAGTTCATTTTTCCCTTCCAAGAACCACAGCTCACTCAGTGCTGGCAGCACTCGTGCATCCCCAGACTGTGATATTACCACCATCGTACTTGACTGTAGGCAAGACACAATTATCTTGAGTTGGAATTTAATATGATATTTCCCTTCAAAGAACCGCAGCTCACCTGAAGCCGGCAGCACTCGTGCAGCCTCAGACCATGTAACTACCATCACCATGCTTACATGTAAGCAAGGCACAATTATTTTGCTTTAGATTTGAGGTGGAGTTCATTTTTCCCTTCAAAGAACCGCAGCTCACTCAGTGCCGGCAGCACTCGTGCATCCCCAGACTGTGACATCACCACCATCGTACTTTACTGTAAGCAAGACACAATTATCTTGAGTTGGAATGTAATGTTTCCCTTCAAAGAACCGCAGCTCACCTGAAGCAGGCAGCACTCGTGCAGCCTCAGACCATGTAACTACCATCACCATGCTTACATGTAGGCAAGGCACAATATTTTTGCTTTAGACTTGAGGTGGAGTTCATTTTTCCCTTCCAAGAACCACAGCTCACTCAGTGCTGGCAGCACTCGTGCATCCCCAGACTGTGATATTACCACCATCGTACTTGACTGTAGGCAAGACACAATTATCTTGAGTTGGAATTTAATATGATATTTCCCTTCAAAGAACCGCAGCTCACCTGAAGCCGGCAGCACTCGTGCAGCCTCAGACCATGTAACTACCATCACCATGCTTACATGTAAGCAAGGCACAATTATTTTGCTTTAGATTTGAGGTGGAGTTCATTTTTCCCTTCAAAGAACCGCAGCTCACTCAGTACCGGCAGCACTCGTGCATCCCCAGACTGTGACATTACCACCATCGTACTTGACTGTAGGCAAGACACAATTAGCTAGAGTGGGAATTTAATATAATATTTCCCTTCAAAGAACCGCAGCTCACCTGAAGCCGGCAGCACTCGTGCAGCCTCAGACCATGTAACTACCATCACCATGCTTACATGTAAGCAAGGCACAATTATTTTGCTTTAGATTTGAGGTGGAGTTCATTTTTCCCTTCAAAGAACCGCAGCTCACTCAGTGCTGGCAGCACTCGTGCATCCCCAGACTGTGACATCACCACCATCGTACTTGAATGTAGGCAAGACACAATTATCTTGCGTTACACTTGAGTTGGACTGTAATATTTCCCTTCAAATAACCACAGCTCACCTAAAGCTGGCAGCACTCGTGCAGCCCCAGACCATGTAACTACCATCACCATGCTTAACAGTAAGCAAGAAACAATTATTTTGTTTCACAGTTGAGGTGGAGTTCATTTTTCCCTTCAAAGAACCGCATCTCACTCAGTGCCGGCAGCACTCATGCAGCCACAGACTCTGACGCCACCACCACTACGCTTGACTGTTGGAACGACGCAACCATCTTGCCGCTCACTGGAGTTGGGATGTATGTTTCCCCTCAATGAACCGCAGCACTCATGCATCCCCAGACCATGATTCCACCACCACTATATTCAACTGTCGGAAATTCTCAATCGTCTCGCTGCTCACTTGAGTTGGAATCCATGTTTCCCCTCAATGAACCGCAGCACTCATGCATCCCCAGACCATGATGCCTTCACAGCTACTATGCTTAAACCTTCAGTAAGACACAATTATCTTGCTGTTCATTTGAGTTGGAATTCATGTTTCCCCTTAAAGAACCGCAGCTCACTCTGTGCCGGCAGCACTCGTGCATCCCCAGACCATGACGCCTTTACAGCTACTATGCTTGACTGTCAGTAAGACGCAATTATCTCGCTGCTCATTTGAGCTGGAATTCATGTTTGCCCTTAAAGAACCGCAGCTCACTCTGTGCCGGCAGCACTCGTGCATCCCCAGACCATGATGCCTTCACAGCTACTATGCTTAAACCTTCAGTAAGACACAATTATCTTGCTGCTCATTTGAGTTGGAATTCATGTTTGCCCTTAAAGAACCGCAGCTCACTCTGTGCCGGAAGCACTCGTGCATCCCCAGACCATGACGCCACCACTAATGTGTTTGACTGTACATAAGGCACAAATATCTTGCTTCACACTTGAGTTGAGATTCATGTTTCCCTTGAAGGAACCAAAGTTCCCTCAATGCCGGCAGCACTCGTGCATCCCCAGACCCTGATTCCACCACCACTACACTTGACTGTCGGAAATTTGTAATCATTTCGCTGCTCACTTGAGTTAGAATCCATGTTTCCCCTCAATGAACCGCAGCACTCGTGCATCCCCAGACCTTGATGCCTTCACAGCTACTATGCTTAAACCTTCAGTAAGACACAATTATCTTGCTGCTCATTTGAGTTCGAATTCATGTTTCCCCTTAAAGAACCGCAGCTCACTCTGTGCCGGAAGCACTCGTGCTTCCCTAGACCATGACGCCACCACTAATGTGTTTGACTGTACATAAGGCACGACTATCTTGCTTCCCACTTGAGTTGAGATTCATGTTTCTCTTGAAGGAACCAAAGTTCCCTCAATGCCGGCAGCACTCATGCAGCCACAGACTCTGACGCCACCACCACTACGCTTGACTGTTGGAACGACGCAACCATCTTGCCGCTCACTGGAGTTGGGATGTACGTTTCCCCTCAATGAACCGCAGCTCACCTCGTGCCGGCAGCACTCGTGCATCCCCAGATCCTGATTCCACCACCACTATATTCGACTCTCGGAAATTCTCAATCGTCTCGCTGCTCACTTGAGTTGGAATCCATGTTTCCCCTCAATGGACCGCAGCACTCGTGCATCCCCAGACCATGATGCCTTCACAGCTACTATGCTTAAACCGTCAGTAAGACACAATTATCCCGCTGCTTGTTTGATTTGGAATTCATGTTTCCCCTTAAAGAACCGCAGCTCACTCCGTGCCGGAAGCACTCATGCTTCCCTAGACCATGACGCCTTTACAGCTACTATGCTTGACTGTCAGTAAGACGCAATTATCTCGCTGCTCATTTGAGCTGGAATTCATGTTTGCCCTTAAAGAACCGCAGCTCACTCTGTGCTGGCAGCACTCATGCATCCCCAAACCCTGATTCCAGCACCACTACTGCACTTGACTGTCGGAAATTCTCAAGTGTCTCGCTGCTCAATTGAGTTGGAATCCATGTTTCCTCTCAATGAACCGCAGCACTCGTGCATCCCCAGACCATGATGCCTTCACAGCTACTATGCTTGACTGTCAGTAAGACACAATTATCTCGCTGCTCATTTGAGCTGGAATTCATGTTTGCCCTTAAAGAACCGCAGCTCACTCCGTGCCGGAAGCACTCGTGCATCCCCAGACCATGACGCCTTTACAGCTACTATGCTTGACTGTCAGTAAGACGCAATTATCTCGCTGCTCATTTGAGCTGGAATTCATGTTTGCCCTTAAAGAACCGCAGCTCACTCTGTGCTGGCAGCACTCATGCATCCCCAAACCCTGACGCCAGCACCACTACTGCACTTGACTGTCGGAAATTCTCAAGTGTCTCGCTGCTCAATTGAGTTGGAATCCATGTTTCCTCTCAATGAACCGCAGCACTCGTGCATCCCCAGACCATGATGCCTTCACAGCTACTATGCTTGACTGTCAGTAAGACACAATTATCTCGCTGCTCATTTGAGCTGGAATTCATGTTTGCCCTTAAAGAACCGCAGCTCACTCCGTGCCGGAAGCACTCGTGCATCCCCAGACCATGACGCCTTTACAGCTACTATGCTTGACTGTCAGTAAGACGCAATTATCTCGCTGCTCATTTGAGCTGGAATTCATGTTTGCCCTTAAAGAACCGCAGCTCACTCTGTGCTGGCAGCACTCATGCATCCCCAAACCCTGACGCCAGCACCACTACTGCACTTGACTGTCGGAAATTCGCAAGTGTCTCGCTGCTCACTTGAGTTGGAATCCATGTTTCCCCTCAATGAACCGCAGCACTCGTGCATCCCCAGACCAGCCCCGTGCTTGACTGCAGGCAGGATGTCTTGTTACCTTCTTATGTTGCCAGATATTAAGGCAATTTGGGTGGATACTAAGTCTACTATACTGCTGTACACTGACTACTCTAAAGTACATCCAGTTGTACTTGCTATATATAGAGACTATTTCATGCTTTGAAACCCTGTCATGCAGGTGGAGAGCCTGGTGGTGGTGCCCAGCAGGGGGCAGCGGTGCCAGCTGGCCTGTGTAGCGGCCGGAGAGTCTGTGTACCTGTTGGACCTCCCGGAGCAGGAGGAGGCGGAGCCAAGGACGCTCCACTCGGTCTACGGCCATCCCGTTACCTGCCTGGACGCCTCCGACGCCCTCGTCGCTTTCGGGGTGAAGCGCGCCGGCTGGGCCATGCACGACGGCGGCAACAAGGTGATTTACTTCTACTTTGAAAGTGTGCTTAATAAACTGCTGATGGCCCGCGAACCGTAGTTTGGGCACCAAGGACCCTATTGAAACTGCTGGGTTTTATTATTATTCCGCACCTACGCGCTGTAATTTGACCCCCTTAACATGCTTCAAAACTCACCAAATTTGACACACGTCGGTATAGCAAACCTTCCCAACATATTAAGCAACCAATCCCCCAAAATGAAAATTGCGCTCTAGCGCCCCCTAGGAAAAAATTACAGACAAAACTGCATGTAACTTCTGTTAGGAATGTCATAGCGACATTAAACAAAAACTCCTATGTAGGTCTGACTTAGACCCAATTTTCATACACTCACTTCTTTTAGAAAAAATCTACAGGAAGTTGGCAAAAACCCCGTCAAAATAAAATTTTCGCAAAAAAATGCCATTTTTGCCTCTTTGCGCTGTAATTTGACCCCTTTAAAATGCTTCAAAAGTCACCAAACTTGGCGCACACATAAGGACTGGCGAATATTGCCATCTAATGAAAAAACCAAACCCCAAAACTCAAAATTGCGCTCTAGCGCTATTTTTTAATTAAACACTGAAAAAACTGCTCCTAGGAAGAGAACACAGACAAAACTGCTTGTAACTTCCGGTAAGAATGTCGGAGAGACATGAAACAAAAACCTCTATGTAGGTCTCGCTTAGACCTACATTTCATAGATTGACAACCTCCAACAAAAATCAACAGGAAGTTTGCAATCGCCCCTTCAAAACAAAAGTTTTGTAAAAACCGGTCACCTTTCTTCAAACATTATCTCCTCTGAGTGCGTTTGTTGTTTTGGCTTCAAACTCGCACAGGAGAGAGATTGAACCATTCTGATTAAAAGTATAGAACAGAGTTTTGATTTTACCCGCCTTCAAAGAACCCCTGTGCAAAGTCTCCTAAAAAATGTTATTTTTGCCTCTTTGAGCTATTATTTGACCCCCCTTAACGTGCTTCAAAACTCACCAAATTTGACACACGTCGGTATAGCAAACCTTCCCAACATATTAAGCAACCAATCCCCCAAAATGAAAATTGCGCTCTAGCGCCCCTAGGAAAAAAATTACAGACCAAACTGCATGTAACTTCTGTTAGGAATGTCATAGCGACATGAAACAAAAACTCCTATGTAGGTCTGACTTAGACCCAATTTTCATGAACTCACTTCTTTCAGCAAAAATCTACAGGAAGTTGGCAAAAACCCCTTCAAAATAAAATTTTCGCCAAAAAAATGCCATTTTTGCCTCTTTGCGCTGTAATTTGACCCCTTTAAAATGCTTCAAAAGTCACCAAACTTGGCGCACACATAAGGACTGGCGAATATTGCCATCTAATGAAAAAACCAAACCCCAAAACTCAAAATTGCGCTCTAGCGCTATTTTTTAATTAAACACTGAAAAAACTGCTCCTAGGAAGAAAACACACACAAAACTGCTTGTAACTTCCGCTAAAAATGTCGGAGAGACATGAAACAAAAACCTCTATGTAGGTCTCGCTTAGACCTACATTTCATAGATTGACAACCCCCAACAAAAATCAACAGGAAGTTTGCAATCCCCCCTTCAAAACAAAAGTTTTGTAAAAACCGGTCACCTTTCTTCAAACATTATCTCCTCTGAGTGCGTTTGTTGTTTTGGCTTCAAACTCGCACAGGAGAGAGATTGAACCCTTCTGATTAAAAGTATAGAACAGAGTTTTGATAAGTTCTCAGGTTTTGATTTTACGCGCCTTCAAAGAACCCCTGTGCAAAGTCTCCTAAAAAATGTTCTATTTGCCTCTTTGAGCTGTTATTTGACCCCCTTAAAATGCTTCTAAACTCACCAAACTTGACACACACATCAGGTCTGGCAAAAATTGCCATCTGATGAAAAAACCTAACCTCAAAACTCAAAATTGCGCTCTACCGCCCCCCTAGGGATACAAGACGGACAAACTGCTCCTAGGAAGAAAACACAGACAAAACTGCTTGTAACTTCCGGTAGGAATGTCAGAGAGACGTGAAACAAAAACCACTATGTAGGTCTCACTTAGACCTACATTTTAATAGTTAACATACTTTAGCAAAAATCAACAGGAAGCTTGATATTTTCACTTCAATATATAATATGAAACAATATAGTATAATATGAAATATAATATTATATAAAATAGAGGTGTGAGTCTGAAGAGATTGCCCAAAGTTTTCCAAGTAAGAGGATTACACCTCCCCCCCCCCGCCACCTCCAATCATGCGAGCAGCAATGATGTCATCGGCAGCCCGTCTAATTGGCCAATTAGTGGCTGATGCTTTCAGGAGCAAATGAGAAACGTAGGACAGAGTGCCGAGCCAAATTGTCTTTCTAATGAAATCATTAAAGTGAAATGAGTGGAGGGACGGACACGTCTCCAGTGAGGGAAAGAACACAAGAGCAGTGATGTAAGCTGCCGTGTGTGTGTGTGTGTGTGTGTGTGTGTGTGTGTGTGTGTGTGTGTGTGTGTGTGTGTGTGTGTTGCTTATTTGGGCCAACGCAGCTTTAATTGTGCACTCCCCCAGGGCAAAGAAGCCTGAATGTGGGCACACTTGATGGTGTTTGGGGCAGCAACACAGGCACTATAAAAAAAAAAAAAGATGCAAATGAGACTGCTGCTGTTGATCCATCATTACACTCTGCAATGTTTTCATTAGCAAATGTCCGCCATTCTTCTCTACTTGGTATGAAACATGTCGGGGAGGCGGTGATATTTCCCACGGTGCATGCAGAAAATATATAGTAGTGTATCACAGTGTTTTAGGTTCTTCCATATCACTTTTGCTTATGACCGATGGAAAATAAGGACCAGGAGAAAAATACAACTACAGAGACCCTGCGATGAGGTGGCGACTTGTCCAGGGTGTACCCCGCCTTCCGCCCGATTTGTAGCTGAGATAGGCGCCAGCGCCCCCCGCGACCCCAAAAGAGAATAAGCGGTAGAAAATGGATGGATGTATGTAACTACAGATGTCAGATTATATCGGACTGACGATATTATCGGCGGATACATGCTTTAAAATGTAACATCAGAAATGATCGGTATCGGTTTCAAAAAGTAAAATTTGTGACATTTTAAAACGCTGCTGCATGGAGTGGTACACGGATGTAGGGAGAAGTACGGAGTGCCAATAATCCTTTAGAGCAGTGCCTTTGCGTGCCAGCCCTGTCACATAATATCTACCGCTCTCCGTAGACCAGCGGTGAAGTGAATTATATTTATATAGCGCTTTTCTCTAGTGACTCAAAGCGCTTTTACATAGTGACACCCAATATCTAAGTTACATTCAAAGCAGTGTGGGTGGCACTGGGAGGAGGTGGGTCAAGTGTCTTGCCCAAGGACACAACGGCAGTGACTAGGATGGCGGAAGCGGGAATCGAACCTGCAACCCTCAAGTTGCTGGCACGGCCACTCTACCAACCGAGCTATGCCGGTCACCAACGCAGGTCGCCCGTGAGGACCAGATGAGTCGCCCGCTGGCCTGTTCTAAAAATAGCTCAAATAGCAGCACTTACCAGTGAGCTGCCTCTATTTTTTAAAAATGATTTTATTTACTAGCAAGCTGGTCTCGCTTTGCTGGACATTTTTTATTCTAAGCGAGACAAAACTCAAATAGAATTTGAAAATCCAAGAAAATATTTTAAAGACTTGGTCTTCACTTGTTGAAATACATTTATTTTTTTACTTCGCTTCTTATAACTTTCAGAAAGACAATTTTAGAGAAAAAATACAATCTTAAAAATGATTTTAGGATTTTTAAACACATTTGCCTTTTAAATTCCTTCCTCTTCTTTCCTGACAATTTACATCAACAATCAAGTAATTTATATTTTTATTATTGCAAAGAATAATGAATACATTTTAATTTAATTCTTCATTTTAGCTTCTGTTTTTGCGACGAAGAATATTTTTGAAATATTTCTTCAAACTTATTATGATTAAAATTCCCCAAAAATATTCAGGCACATCTAGAAAATCTGTAGAATCACATTTAAATCTTATTTCAAAGTCTTTTGAATTTCTTTTAAAATTTTTGTTCCGGAAAATCTAGAAGAAATAATGATTTGTCTTTGTTAGAAATATAGCTTGATCCAATTTGTTATATATTCTAACAAAGTGAAGATTGGATCTTAACCTATTTAAAACATGTCATCAAAATTTCTAAAATTAATCTTAATCAGGAAAAATTACTTATGATGTTCCATAAATTATTTTTTTAAATTTTTGTCAAAAAGATTCGAATTAGCTAGTTTTTCTCTTCATTTATTCGGTTGAATTTTGAATTTTAAAGAATCGAAATTGAAGATAAACTATGTTTAAAAATTTAATTTTAATTTTTTTCATGTTTTTTTCCTCTTTTAAACCATTCAATTAAGTGTTTTTTTCATCATTTATTCTCTACAAAAAACCTTCCGTAAAAGGAAAAAACGGAATGACAGACAGAAATACCCATTTTTTTTATATATATAGATTTATTTATTATAGGTAAATTGAGCAAATTGGCTATTTCTGGCAATTTATTTAAGTGTGTATCAAACTGGTAGCCCTTTGCATTAATCAGTACCCAAGAAGTAGCTCTTGCTTTCAAAAAGGTTGGTGACCCCTGCCGGAGACAGTAAAATGTTGTAAAAATAGTAATAAAATAACACCATATATTTTACAGGAAAAGTCTGGCAACTAAGCTGCCAGTTTTTTTTTCTGTAAAAATCAGTGGTCAAATCCAAATATTTGTTTTACTCTTTACATAAAAATGTTTTTAAATATTTTAATCCACAGGCATTTTCATGAATTATTTACTGTCACAAGCGGCCCTCCAATGGCAGCCATGACTGCGGTGTGGCCCTCAACGAAAACCAGTTTGACACCCCTGGTCTAGTGGGACAGGCTGAAATTAAGTCGGAGAATATGCCGTCCTTTATAAATTATCTTATGTTTCTCTCCGGCCCAGAAGCAAATGCTTCACACACCGGTACCGGTCCCCAGACCGGTGGTTGGGGACCACTGCTTCAAAGGGTTAGTGGCGCTAAGGTGGTCTGGGACCGGTACTTTTCAGAGGCGGTATAGTACCGTAAATGATTCATTAGCGATATTACGGAGATGAAAGAAGGCCGTTTTAGTAACGCTTTTAATGTGTGCCTCAAAGGAGAGAGTTGGGTCGAAGATAATACCCAGATTCTTTACCGTGTCGCCTTGTTTAATTGTTTGGTTGTCAAATGTTAGAGTTGTATTATTAAATAGAGGTCAGTGTCCAGCAGGACCGATAATCAGCATTTCCGTTTTTTTGGCATTGAGTTGCAAAAAGTTAGCAGACATCCATTGTTTAATTTCATTAAGACACGCCTCCAGCTGACTACAATCCGGCGTGTTGGTCAGCTTTAGGGGCATGTAGAGTTGGGTGTCATCAGCATAACAGTGAAAGCTAACACCGTATTTGCGTATGATGTCACCTAGCGGCAGCATGTAGATGCTGAAGAGTGCAGGGCCAAGGACCGAACCCTGGGGAACTCCACACGTTACCTTAACGTAGTCCGAGGTCACATTGTTATAGGAGACACACTGCATCCTATCAGTAAGATAAGAGTTAAACCAAGACAGGGCTAAGTCTGACATACCAATTCGTGTTTTGATACGTTCTAATAAAATATTATGATCGACAGTATCGAAAGCAGCGCTAAGATCGAGGAGCAGCAACATAGATGACACATCAGAATCCATCGTTAGCAATAGATCATTAGTCAGTTTTGCGAGGGCTGTCTCCGTGGAGTGATTTGCCCTGAAACCGGATTGAAAGGTTTCACATAGATTGTTAGACGCTAAGTGTTCATTTAACTGCTCCGCAACAATTTTTTCGAGGACTTTTGAAATAAAGGGAAGGTGACATGGTGCACCATGAGGTCAGGATCGAGGTTAGGTCTTTTAAGAAGAGGATGAATAACCGCTTTTTTGAATGCTAGGGGAACAGTGCCCGAGGAGAGTGATAAGTTTATAATATTTAGCACTGATGGACCTAATAATACAAAGAGCTCCTTGATCAGTTTCCCAGGAAGAGGGTCTAGTATCGCTGTACTATACTAACACTGGTATACCGTGCCACCCTAGTGTGTGTGCATGCTATAATTATTAATAATTTATTTTTGTTTCTTTTGCACCATGACTAGAAAAGGTTGTTTGGATTGGGTCATACAAGTAAATGCTGTGCTATCATGTCTTTGTGATTTCAAGGGCCACTGATGTGATTTACAGCAAACATGTGGTATTTAAGATGAATTTAAATCAATCAATCAATCAATCAATCAATGTTTATTTATATAGCCCCAAATCACAAATTGTCTCAAAGGGCTGCACAAACCATTACGACTACGACATCCTCGGAAGAACCCACAAAAGAGCAAGGAAAACTCACACCCAGTGGGCAGGGAGAATTCACATCCAGTGGGACGCCAGTGACAATGCTGACTATGAGAAACCTTGGAGAGGACCTCAGATGTGGGCAACCCCCCTCCCCCCCTCTAGGGGACCGAAAGCAATGGATGTCGAGCGGGTCTAACATGATACTGTGAAAGTTCAATCCATAGTGGCTCCAACACAGCCGCGAGAGTTCAGTTCAAAGCGGATCCAAGACAGCAGCGAGAGTCCCGTCCACAGGAAACTATCCCAAGCGGAGGCGGATCCGACGAGCGGTCCATCCTGGGTCTCGACTCTGGACAGCCAGTACTTCATCCATGGTCATCGGACCAAACCCCCTCCACAAGGGAGGGGGGGGGACATAGGAGGAAAAAGAAAAGAAGCGGCATATCAACTGGTCTAAAAGGGAGGTCTATTTAAAGGCTAGAGTATACAGATGAGTTTTGAAAAGGGTTTAAAAAGCCCTCACGACGTCTCGCGGGCGATAGTTCGGACACCCTGTTTTTTTAGACTGAATGTTGACCAACTAAGGAAATGTCTAGCTTGTGTGCCATTGTGTGCTCAGCTGTTGTGTAGCTGCCAGCTCCCAAAGCTTAAGTGAATGTGCAGAAGGGCTGCTTGACATGCAAGCTGATATAATCCCATACATGTTTTTGTTTTGTCGATATCAATATCGGTTTGATAAACCCCCCCCCCCCCCCCCGTAAAAAGATGTGAATATTTGCACGATATGTCATCCTTCTCTCTTTCACGCGCCGTTAAAGTTCATCAAGTTTTCTGGCCCGGTGCTGCAAAAGCAAGTCATCAGAGAGAAGGTGGCTCCCTCAAAAGACACCATGCGGCACAAACAGATGCATCTTGGGAGACGTGGGCGTGTCCCCGGCAGAGTAGCGCCCCTAAGGGACCGAGCCCACCGAGGGCCCGGGCGCTATTTAGGTGTGCCACCCGCCCAGAGGACCACTCCCCAGGTGTGTGGTATTCACTTCTGAGGGCGAGGGGGGTGGTAATGACACGCAGGGACACTTTGTGTTTGTAACAAGTGGCAATGAGCTGAAACGCTGACTCCACACTTTGTGGGCGGGCTCTGCAGCGATGACATCATCGTTGCAGCACAAGTCCAAGGTACACAAAGCCAAACTAACACAAGATCTTAGCACTTGTGGAGTGTCCATTTTCTGCCACTAGGGGGCATATTTGCACAGTCTGCAGTAGACTTCCACCCTTTATCAGCCCCAGGACCATTATTGGTGCCCCAGGACCATTATTGGTGCCCCAGGATCATTATTGGTGCCCCAGGACCAGTATTGGTGCCCCAGGACCATTATTGGTGCCCCAGGACCATTATTGGTGCCCCAGGATCATTATTGGTGCCCCAGGACCAGTATTGGTGCCCCAGGACCATTATTGGTACCCATATTTGGCATTTTGACGTAAATTGGTATCAACATTTTTTTTATTGGATAAAAGTTAAAGTAGCAAAGATTGTCACACACACACAAACTATGTGTGGCAAAATGATTATCTGCATTTGACCCATCTTAGACTTGGACTTAGAAAATATTTATTGTCCCCGAGGGGAAATTTGGTTTGCAGCAGTAGTCATTAAATACGAGGTACAACAGTAAAAACGAGGTACAACAGTAAAAACGAGGTTCAACAGTAAAAACGAGGTTCAACAGTAAAACAAGGTACAAGACTAAAAACGAGGTACGACACCAAAAACGAGGTTCAACAGTAAAAACGAGGTACAACACTAAAATTGAGGTACAACAGTAAAAACGAGGTACAAAAGTAAATACGAGGAATAACAGTAAAAACGAGGCACTACAGTAAAAACAAGGTTAAAGAGTAAAAACAAGGTTCAACAGTAAAAACAAGGTACAACAGTAAAAACGAGGTACAACAGTAAAAACGAGGTACAACACTAAAATTGAGGTACAACAGTAAAAACGAGGTACAAAAGTAAATACGAGGAATAACAGTAAAAACAAGGTTCAACAGTAAAAACAAGGTACAACAGTAAAAACGAGGTACAACAGTAAAAACGAGGTACAACAGTAAAAACGAGGTTCAACAGTAAAAACGAGGTACAACAGTAAAAACGAGGTTCAACAGTAAAAACGAGGTACGGCAGTAAAAACGTACAAAAGTAAATACGAGGAATAACAGTAAAAACGAGGCACTACAGTAAAAACAAGGTTAAAGAGTAAAAACAAGGTTCAACAGTAAAAACAAGGTACAACAGTAAAAACGAGGAATAACAGTAAAAACGAGGTACAACAGTAAAAACGAGGTACGGCAGTAAAAACGTACAAAAGTAAAAACGAGGAATAACAGTAAAAACGAGGTTCAACAGTAAAAAAAAGGTACAACAGTGAAAACGAGGAATAGCAGTAAAAATGAGGTACAACAGTAAAAAAGAGATACAAAAGTAAAAAAGAGGTACAACAGTAAAAACCAGGAATAACAGTAAAAATTAGGTTCAACAGTAAAAACGAGGTACGACAGTAAAAACGAGGTTCAACAATAAAAACGAGGTTCAACAGTAAAAAAAAGGTACAACAGTGAAAACGAGGAATAACAGTAAAAATGAGGTACAACAGTAAAAAAGAGATACAAAAGTAAAAAAGAGGTACAACAGTAAAAACGAGGAATAACAGTAAAAATTAGGTTCAACAGTAAAAACGAGGTACGACAGTAAAAACGAGGTTCAACAATAAAAACGAGGTTCAACAGTAAAAACGAGGTTCAACAATAAAAACGAGGTTCAACAGTAAAAACGAGGCACTACAGTAAAAACAAGGTTAAAGAGTAAAAACAAGGTTCAACAGTAAAAACGAGGTACAACAGTAAAAACGAGGTACAACACTAAAATTGAGGTACAACAGTAAAAACGAGGAATAACAGTAAAAACGAGGTTCAACAGTAAAAAAAAGGTACAACAGTGAAAACGAGGAATAGCAGTAAAAATGAGGTACAACAGTAAAAAAGAGATACAAAAGTAAAAAAGAGGTACAACAGTAAAAACGAGGAATAACAGTAAAAACCAGGAATAACAGTAAAAATTAGGTTCAACAGTAAAAACGAGGTACGACAGTAAAAACGAGGTTCAACAATAAAAACGAGGTTCAACAGTAAAAAAAAGGTACAACAGTGAAAACGAGGAATAACAGTAAAAATGAGGTACAACAGTAAAAAAGAGATACAAAAGTAAAAAAGAGGTACAACAGTAAAAACGAGGAATAACAGTAAAAATTAGGTTCAACAGTAAAAACGAGGTACGACAGTAAAAACGAGGTTCAACAATAAAAACGAGGTTCAACAGTAAAAACGAGGTACAACAGTAAAAACGAGGTACAACAGTAAAAACGAGGTACAACAGTAAAAACGAGGTACAACAGTAAAAACGAGGTTCAACAGTAAAAACGAGGTTCAACAGTAAAAACGAGGTTCAACAGTAAAAACGAGGTACAACAGTAAAAACGAGGTACAACAGTAAAAACGAGGTACAACAGTAAAAACGAGGTTCAACAGTAAAAAAAAGGTACAACAGTAAAAAAAAACGAGGAATAACAGTAAAAATGAGGTTCAACAGTAAAAAAAAAAGGTACAACAGTAAAAACGAGGAACAGTAAAAACGAGGAATAACAGTAAAAATGAGGTACAACAGTAAAAAAGAGATACAAAAGTAAAAAAGAGGTACAACAGTAAAAAAGAGATACAAAAGTAAAAAAGAGGTACAACAGTAAAAACGAGGAATAACAGTAAAAATGAGGTACAACAGTAAAAAAAAAATACAACAGTAAAAACGAGGTACAACAGTAAAAACGAGGAATAACAGTAAAAATGAGGTCCAACAGTAAAAAAGAGATACAAAAGTAAAAAAGAGGTACAACAGTAAAAACGAGGCTCAACATTAAAAAAAAGGTACAACAGTAAAAACGAGGAATAACAGTAAAAACGAGGAATAACAGTAAAAATGAGGTTCAACAGTAAAAACGAGGTACAACACTAAAAAAAAGTACAACAGAATAAATCGCCATTATTAATTTGTAACGATTCTGGAAAAAAAAAATCAAAAATCTTTTTTTTTTTTGTCTGTTTATTTTGCTTTTTTTTTTGCACCATGACTAGGGAAGGTTGTCTGCATGGGGTTATATAAGTAAAAGCTGGTTGAGCATAAATAAATAAAAGTTGATGAAATAGTTTTAATCACTGCTACGGTTTTGATTTGATCAGCTTTCAAAGAACCGCTGCGCTGAAAACCATTTTCAAAGAGTGAGGGAGACAGTTTTTTTTCTCTTTTTTCCCCCTACCGTCTGCTGCTGTTGCGCACGCACCAATATTCGTGAGGGAGGGGCTGTGATGGTCTATACCAAGATGGCTGCCAGGTGCCGTAGCTAAGCCGGTATGTTTTAAACTTGTCCTTTGCCTGCATATCGTAAAAACAAGCGTCCGACATTCTTTATTTTGGGTACTTACATATAGTGCCTGACTGTTGTGAAGTTTTAAGGCCATCTGCACTTTTTATGCTACGGTAAAGACAACGAATGGTCCGGTTTGGATTTTATTAGCTGAAAAACATTTCTTAGTTGGCCGCCGTGCTCGCACACAAACGTTTTGTTTTTTTTCTTTTTTTTTCCTAGCGCTCCCAGTATGTAATCTTATAAATTGCATAAACACGGCAGTGACACAATATTTGAATAATTTCAACATTAGTGAAATATTTGTTAAGATGGCTGCCGGCTAGCTAACGCAAAGCAGTCCTGTCCATCGCTGCTTGCAGCTTTAATTTATTTGAAGTTATAAGTTTGAGTTGAAGTATGAGACTTAAGTGGATAAAAGTGTTAGCAATGGCTATGAAAGCGATTGAATACACTCTGCTTCTTCCTAGGCAGCAGGCAGCAGCTCACACATTCTCATACTTTTTGTAACATCCAGGAAGAAATGACTGTAACATTTGTTTAAATGTTGGCAATTTTTCAGGGGTCCTTAGTGAGGAAACCTTACAATGTATTACATCCATAGTGTGCTGTAAAATTGGGGAGGTAACCCCATATTTTTTACCAATTTTCCCGGCAGATTTGCCATATTTTGAAATGCAAACGCTGTCAAACTGGTTTTCATTGAGGGCCGAATCGCATTTATTTTGCCCTCAGAGGGCCGATTTTAACAACGAGTAATATATGAATATACATGTATATATACTAAATACATTAACAATATATTTTTTACGCAAGCTGCAAAAAAATATTAAAATTTTACTTTAAAAACAGGCAGTTCAGTCATCAGAATTTTACAGTTAAAAGCAGTGTATTTTTTTTTACAGCATATAAAAAAATGGGATAAATAGAATGGAATGGAGAAACAACACCACCGTTTTTGTTTGTTTTTAACCGTAAAATATTGTTTTAATGTTTTTTTGTTAGTTTTCAAAAATGTTTGTGTCTTACTGTTAATGGGGGGAAAAACAGTACCAAAGTTGATTTTACAGTATGAAAAAATCTAAAATCTATCAGTCTACAATTTGAAATCATAAATCAAGAAGATGTTGAATAACAGTATTATCTTTATTTTAACGACTACATCATAGTTTATTATTTTGATTTTGATAATATTGAATTTTAAAGGATATGCAATTGCAATGGTACATGATTTTTTAATGTCAAAAGAGAAATAGATACAGTATATTTAGTAAGAAAAGATGAAGCATTTTACTAATGCATATTATTTCTTGGCTTTCGTGGGCTACATAAAATAATGTGGCCCCCCAGGCCTTTAGTTTGACACCTGTGTCTTAGACACACATAACAAAGTTTGATGTTTTTGATGATAAAGTCAACAACTTTAGTGCCGCATAAAACATTATGTCTACTGGTTGGAAGTTTCCTAAAAAAAAAAAAATGTTAAAAATTTTTTTTGCACCATGACTAGGGAAGGTTGTTTGGATTGTGTCATATAAGTAAATGCTGTGCTATCATATTTACGTCCAGATGTTTTTTGACTTTTACTCCAAATGAATATCAGCTCCAAATGCCTCTCATTGGCCTCTTTGACCACTAATAATCGTAGTCTGTATCAACTGATCATGGCCATATTCCACCTTCCAGATCCACGTCTACAGCCTGGATTGCAATGGTACATGATTTTTTAATGTCAAAAGAGAAATAGATACAGTATATTTAGTAAGAAAAGATATAACATTTTACTAATGCATATTATTTCCAGGCTTTCGCGGGCTACATAAAATAATGTGGCCCCCCGGGCCTTTAGTTTGACACCTGTGTCTTAGACACACATAAAGTTTGAGGTTTTTGATGATAAAGTCAACAACTTTAGTGCCGCATAAAACATTATGTCTACTGGTTGGAAGTTTCCTAAAAAAAAAAATGTATTTTTTTTTTGCACCATGACTAGGGAAGGTTGTTTGGGTTGTGTCATATAAGTAAATGCTGTGCTATCATATTTTTTTGACTTTTACTCCA
This sequence comes from Nerophis ophidion, assembly GCF_033978795.1. Taxonomy (NCBI): domain Eukaryota; kingdom Metazoa; phylum Chordata; class Actinopteri; order Syngnathiformes; family Syngnathidae; genus Nerophis; species Nerophis ophidion. The sequence continues at coordinate 3,922,039 of NC_084611.1, read as the reverse complement.
AATGAATATCAGCTCCAAATGCCTGTCTTTGGCTTCTTTGACCACTAACAATCGTAGTCTGTATCAACTGATCTGTAGTGTGATGGCTCTCATGGCCATATTCCACCTTCCAGATCCACGTCTACAGCCTGGATTGCAATGGTACATGATTTTTTAATGTCAAAAGAGAAATAGATACAGTATATTTAGTAAGAAAAGATCAAGCGTTTTACTAATGCATATTATTTCCAGGCTTTCGCGGGCTACATAAAATAATGTGGCCCCCCCAGGCCTTTAGTTTGACACCTGTGTCTTAGACACACATAAAGTTTGAGGTTTTTGATGATAAAGTCAACAACTTTAGTGCCGCACAAAACATTATGTCTTTACTAGTTGGAAGTTTCCTAAAAAAAAAAATGTTAATTTTTTTTTTTTTTGCACCATGACTAGGGAAGGTTGTTTGGGTTGTGTCGTATAAGTAAATGCTGTGCTATCATATTTTTTTGACTTTTACTCCAAATGAATATCAGCTCCAAATGCCTGTCTTTGGCTTCTTTGACCACTAACAATCGTAGTCTGTATCAACTGATCTGTAGTGTGATGGCTCTCATGGCCATATTCCACCTTCCAGATCCACGTCTACAGCCTGGATTGCAATGGTACATGATTTTTTTAATGTCAAAAGAGAAATAGATACAGTATATTTAGTAAGAAAAGATGAAACATTTTACTAATGCATATTATTTCCAGGCTTTCGCGGGCTACATAAAATAATGTGGCCCCCCGGGCCTTTAGTTTGACACCTGTGTCTTAGACACACATAAAGTTTGAGGTTTTTAATGATAAAGTCAACAACTTTAGCGCTGCACAAAACATTATGTCTCTACTAGTTGTAAGTTTCCTAAAAAAAAAAAAAAAAGTTAAAAAAAACTTTTTTGCACCATGACTAGGGAAGGTTGTTTGGATTGTGTCATATAAGTAAATGCTGTGCTATCATATTTTTTTACTTTTACTCCAAATGAATATCAGCTCCTTTAGTCTGACACCTGTGTCTTAGACACACATAACAAAGTTTGATGTTTTTGATGATAAAGTCAACAACTTTAGCGCTGCATAAAACATTATGTCTCTACTGGTTGGAAGTTTCCTAAAAAAAAAAAAAAAATGTATTTTTTTTTTGCACCATGACTAGGGAAGGTTGTTTGGATTGTGTCATATAAGTAAATGCTGTGCTAATAAAGTCAACAACTTTAGTGCCGCACAAAACATTATGTCTCTACTAGTTGGAAGTTTCCTAAAAAAAAAAATGTTAAAATTTTTTTTTTTGCACCATGACTAGGGAAGGTTGTTTGGGTTGTGTCATATAAGTAAATGCTGTGCTATCATATTTTTTTAACTTTTACTCCAAATGAATATCAGCTCCAAATGCCTGTCATTGGCCTCTTTGACCACTAACAATCGTAGTCTGTATCAACTGATCTGTAGTGTGATGGCTCTCATGGCCATATTCCACCTTCCAGATCCACGTCTACAGCCTGGATTGCAATGGTACATGATTGTTTTTAATGTCAAAAGAGAAATAGATACAGTATATTTAGTAAGAAAAGATAAAGCATTTTACTAATGCATATTATTTCCAGGCTTTCGCGGGCTACATAAAATAATGTGGCCCCCCGGGCCTTTAGTTTGACACCTGTGTCTTAGACACACATAAAGTTTGAGGTTTTTGATGATAAAGTCAACAACTTTAGTGCCACACAAAACATTATGTCTCTACTAGTTGGAAGTTTCCTAAAAAAAAAATGTTAAAATTTTTTTTTTGCACCATGACTAGGGAAGGTTGTTTGGGTTGTGTCATATAAGTAAATGCTGTGCTATCATATTTTTTTGACTTTTACTCCAAATGAATATCAGCTCCAAATGCCTGTCTTTGGCTTCTTTGACCACTAACAATCGTAGTCTGTATCAACTGATCTGTAGTGTGATGGCTCTCATGGCCATATTCCACCTTCCAGATCCACGTCTACAGCCTGGATTGCAATGGTACATGATTTTTTTAATGTCAAAAGAGAAATAGATACAGTATATTTAGTAAGAAAAGATGAAACATTTTACTAATGCATATTATTTCCAGGCTTTCGCGGGCTACATAAAATAATGTGGCCCCCCGGGCCTTTAGTTTGACACCTGTGTCTTAGACACACATAAAGTTTGAGGTTTTTAATGATAAAGTCAACAACTTTAGCGCTGCACAAAACATTATGTCTCTACTAGTTGTAAGTTTCCTAAAAAAAAAAAAAAAAGTTAAAAAAAACTTTTTTGCACCATGACTAGGGAAGGTTGTTTGGATTGTGTCATATAAGTAAATGCTGTGCTATCATATTTTTTTACTTTTACTCCAAATGAATATCAGCTCCTTTAGTCTGACACCTGTGTCTTAGACACACATAACAAAGTTTGATGTTTTTGATGATAAAGTCAACAACTTTAGCGCTGCATAAAACATTATGTCTCTACTAGTTGTAAGTTTCCTAAAAAAAAAAAAAAAAGTTAAAAAAAACTTTTTTGCACCATGACTAGGGAAGGTTGTTTGGATTGTGTCATATAAGTAAATGCTGTGCTATCATATTTTTTTACTTTTACTCCAAATGAATATCAGCTCCTTTAGTCTGACACCTGTGTCTTAGACACACATAACAAAGTTTGATGTTTTTGATGATAAAGTCAACAACTTTAGCGCTGCATAAAACATTATGTCTCTACTGGTTGGAAGTTTCCTAAAAAAAAAAAAAAAATGTATTTTTTTTTTGCACCATGACTAGGGAAGGTTGTTTGGATTGTGTCATATAAGTAAATGCTGTGCTAATAAAGTCAACAACTTTAGTGCCGCACAAAACATTATGTCTCTACTAGTTGGAAGTTTCCTAAAAAAAAAAATGTTAAATTTTTTTTTTTTGCACCATGACTAGGGAAGGTTGTTTGGGTTGTGTCATATAAGTAAATGCTGTGCTATCATATTTTTTTAACTTTTACTCCAAATGAATATCAGCTCCAAATGCCTGTCTTTGGCTTCTTTGACCACTAATAATCGTAGTCTGTATCAACTGATCTGTAGTGTGATGGCTCTCATGGCCATATTCCACCTTCCAGATCCACGTCTACAGCCTGGATTGCAATGGTACATGATTGTTTTTAATGTCAAAAGAGAAATAGATACAGTATATTTAGTAAGAAAAGATAAAGCATTTTACTAATGCATATTATTTCCAGGCTTTCGCGGGCTACATAAAATAATGTGGCCCCCCGGGCCTTTAGTTTGACACCTGTGTCTTAGACACACATAAAGTTTGAGGTTTTTGATGATAAAGTCAACAACTTTAGTGCCACACAAAACATTATGTCTCTACTAGTTGGAAGTTTCCTAAAAAAAAAATGTTAAAATTTTTTTTTTGCACCATGACTAGGGAAGGTTGTTTGGGTTGTGTCATATAAGTAAATGCTGTGCTATCATATTTTTTTGACTTTTACTCCAAATGAATATCAGCTCCAAATGCCTGTCTTTGGCTTCTTTGACCACTAACAATCGTAGTCTGTATCAACTGATCTGTAGTGTGATGGCTCTCATGGCCATATTCCACCTTCCAGATCCACGTCTACAGCCTGGATTGCAATGGTACATGATTTTTTAATGTCAAAAGAGAAATAGATACACTATATTTAGTAAGAAAAGATAAAACATTTTACTAATGCATATTATTTCCAGGCTTTCGCGGGCTACATAAAATAATGTGGCCCCCCGGGCCTTTAGTTTGACACCTGTGTCTTAGACACACATAAAGTTTGAGGTTTTTGATGATTAAGTCAACAACTTTAGTGCCGCATAAAACATTATGTCTACTGGTTGGAAGTTTCCTAAAAAAAAAAAATGTATTTTTTTTTTTGCACCATGACTAGGGAAGGTTGTTTGGGTTGTGTCATATAAGTAAATGCTGTGCTATCATATTTTTTTGACTTTTACTCCAAATGAATATCAGCTCCAAATGGCCTCTTTGACCACTAATAATCGTAGTCTGTATCAACTGATCTGTAGTGTGATGGCTCTCATGGCCATATTCCACCTTCCAGATCCACGTCTACAGCCTGGATTGCAATGGTACATGATTTTTTAATGTCAAAAGAGAAATAGATACAGTATATTTAGTAAGAAAAGATGAAGCATTTTACTAATGCATATTATTTCCAGGCTCTCGCGGGCTACATAAAATAATGTGGCCCCCCGGGCCTTTAGTTTGACACCTGTGTCTTAGTCACACATAACAAAGTTTGATGTTTTTAATGATAAAGTCAACAACTTTAGCGCCGCATAAAACATTATGTCTACTGGTTGGAAGTTTCCTAAAAAAAAAAAATGTTAACATTTTTTTTTTTGCACCATGACTAGGGAAGGTTGTTTGGGTTGTGTCATATAAGTAAATGCTGTGCTATCATATTTTTTTTACTTTTACTCCAAATGAATATCAGCTCCAAATGCCTGTCTTTGGCTTCTTTGACCACTAATAATCGTAGTCTGTATCAACTGATCTGTAGTGTGATGGCTCTCATGGCCATATTCCACCTTCCAGATCCACGTCTACAGCCTGGATTGCAATGGAACATGATTTTTTTAATGTCAAAAGAGAAATAGATACAGTATATTTAGTAAGAAAAGATGAAGCATTTTACTAATGCATATTATTTCCAGGCTTTCGCGGGCTACATAAAATAATGTGGCCCCCCGGGTCTTTAGTTTGACACCTGAGTCTTAGACACACATAACAAAGTTTGATGTTTTTAATGATAAAGTCAACAACTTTAGCGCCGCATAAAACATTATGTCTACTGGTTGGAAGTTTCCTAAAAAAAAAAAATGTTAACATTTTTTTTTTTGCACCATGACTAGGGAAGGTTGTTTGGGTTGTGTCATATAAGTAAATGCTGTGCTATCATATTTTTTTTACTTTTACTCCAAATGAATATCAGCTCCAAATGCCTGTCTTTGGCTTCTTTGACCACTAATAATCGTAGTCTGTATCAACTGATCTGTAGTGTGATGGCTCTCATGGCCATATTCCACCTTCCAGATCCACGTCTACAGCCTGGATTGCAATGGAACATGATTTTTTTAATGTCAAAAGAGAAATAGATACAGTATATTTAGTAAGAAAAGATGAAGCATTTTACTAATGCATATTATTTCCAGGCTTTCGCGGGCTACATAAAATAATGTGGCCCCCCGGGTCTTTAGTTTGACACCTGAGTCTTAGACACACATAACAAAGTTTGATGTTTTTAATGATAAAGTCAACAACTTTAGCGCCGCATAAAACATTGTCTCTACTGGTTGGAAGTTTCCTAAAAAAAAAAATTAAAAATTTTTTTTTTTTGCACCATGACTAGGGAATGTTGTTTGGATTGTGTCATATAAGTAAATGCTGTGCTATCATATTTCCGTTTTTTGACTTTTACTCCAAATGAATATCAGCTCCAAATGGCCTCTTCGACCACTAATAATCGTCGTCTGTATCAACTGATCATGGCCATATTCCACCTTCCAGATCCACGTCTACAGCCTGGAGACGAGCAAGCCGGCAGCGTGCGTGGGCAACTCGCCCGGGGATTTCACCTGCATCAACCTGCGAGACAGCCCCGCCCACCTGCTGGCGTGCGGCAACAAGGACCGCAGGTGAGGACGGGCAACCTTGCGAGTGTAAAAAGAAGTGAAGCACAGGTTGAAATGTCCTTGGAGCAGTGTTTTTCAACCTTTTTCATGAAAAAATGCCGAGGCACACCCATACTTGCCAACCTTGAGACCTCTTATTTTCGGAGATGGGGGGGGTGGGTTAGTGCTGCAAGGGGTTCTCTCTATTTTATTCTGTTCTGTTTAAGTTATGTTACAGTGCGGATGTTCTCCCGAAATGTGTTTGTCATTCATGTTTGGTGTGGGTTCAAAGTTGTTTATACGGCCACCCTCAGTGTGACCTGCATGGCTGTTGACCAAGTATGACTTGCATTCACTTGTGTGTGTGTGGAAAAGACGTATGTATTGTGTGATTGGGCCGTTACGCTGTTTGTATGGCGGGAAAACGGACTTGACAACAGGTTGTAGAGGACGCTAAAGGCAGTGCCTTAAAGGCACGCCCCCGATATTGTTGTCCAGGCGGAAATCGGGAGAAATTCGGGAGAACGGTTGCCCCAGTTGATTTGGGGAGTGGCACTGAAATTGGGGGGTCTCTCAGGAATATTGGAGGGTTGGCAAGTATGGGCAGAAAACGTGAAAAAATTCAACTCCAACAAAAACAGGTGTGGAGCTTTAGTTCTTTGTTGGTGTTTTCCTGAAGCAGCTTCATGTCTTCCTTTTAAACGCTATTCCGTCTACCAGTTTTGTGTTAGCGAGCAAGGCATTTTTACGTTGTTGCGATCCTTCTTTGTGTGGACATTGTCGATTGTCACGTCCCATGCGGATGTACTTTTGTGGAAAGCCGTAAGTTTTTGCTGTCGTCCAGCATTCTGTCTGTTTACTTTGTAGGCAGTTCAGTTTGACTTTTGTTTTGCACAGCCTTTTAATTTTTAATTTTTTTACCTGCATATTGAGATCACAACAAAACATTCTCATCTCACCCGACACATTCCGACTTTTACAAAGCAATTAACTACCTGCTGCCACCTACTGACTTGGTTACCCTGCCGAGTTCTACACAGCACAGACACTAAGCAACGACACATTATTAGCTGATTATAATTATTGATTTGCAAATAATATTTTTCGGACCAATTACCGTATTTCCTTGAATTTCCGCCGAGGCGCTAATTAATTTAAAACCTCTACTCACTCCGGTACTTACCAAAGGCATGCGGTAAAAGTAAGCATGCGCTAATTATTTTAAAACCTCTTTTCACTTTCCAAAGGCATGCGGTAAATTTAGGCCTGTGCTTATAAATTTGAGTGTGATGTAAGGATACCATCATGAAAAGCACATTTAATTAAATGATAAATGGGTTGTACTTGTATAGCGCTTTTCTACCTTCAAGGTACTCAAAGCGCTTTGACACTACTTCCACATTTACCCATTCACACACTGATGGAGGGAGCTGCCATGCAAGGCGCCAACCAGCAACCATCAGGAGCAAGGGTGAAGTGTCTTGCTCAGGACACAACGGACGTGACTAGGTTGGTTCTAGGTGGGATTTGAACCAGTGACCCTCGGGTTGTGCACGGCCACTCTACCGCTGCGCCACGCCGTCCCTATTAAATAAAATTAAAATTAAAATAAAAACGTATTATGGTCTTACCTTTACTTATAAATGAAGTCCATGCGCAGCTCCTTCTGATCAAAAGCATCGATAACTTCTTTATAGAAGTCTTCCTTACCTTTCTTCAGTTTTAAAAGTCTCGATGGAGATATTCCTTTATTACCTCCTGCTTCGATTGAAAGTCCAGTTTAGAAAACGGTTTTATTTTAGGTATGTAATCCTCCATGTTAAAAGTGCAAGCGAGAGGAAAAAATAAACGATGGTTGCTCACTCTTGCTGCTTGTTGTCACTTCTTAGTAGCAAGAAGGATCACTAGCGCCCTCTACCACCAGGAGGCGGCAGTCATTTAATGACTCATATTTGACACACGCAGCTACGGTATATTAATAAAACATAGCTGCTTACTGTTCTTTTTAGCATATTCAATAGCTTGGACCTGTCAGGACTTGAACTTGGATTTGTTTCGCTTCTTCCTCGCAAAGGATGATTTGCACGAGCGAGACGTGAGTGTAAGTACATGTTTAATTTATTTCAACACTACAATACAAAAACAGGAAAACAAAGGACGCGCGCAATGGCGGATAATAAACCAGACTAAACTCCAAACAAAACAGCACAATGGCATGACTATATACAAATAAACAAAATATACTTTCTATGGTACAAAACAAACCAAAAACTTGCACTGAGGCATAAATACAAACATAAATCTTACGTGGCCTGGTCAAAACAATGGACAGCGTGGCAAGGCATAAATGTGGTAAGGAAAGGAAGGTGCGTAGTCAATACAAAGTCCAATAGGTAGGTTAAGTTCCCAGGCCGAGGAACAGAAAACAAATGGCTTAAATACTAGCTGTGGTAATTGGTAACAGGTGTGAGAGCTGAGGACCGGGGCGTGACTAGGAGACCAGGTGGAAACTAGTGGGTTACCATGGAAACAAATAAAACCAGGAAGTGCAAAACGGTAAACAGGAGTCCAAAAAACAAAACATTGACATTGTTATTGACTTATGTGCTAATCAGACATATTTGGTCGCGGCATGACTGCCAGCTAATCGATGCTAACATGCTATTTAGGCTAGCTGTATGTATATATTGCATCATTATGCCTCATTTGTAGCTAAATTTGCATCCAGCTTTTCCCTCCACCCACATGTAATGCCAAACAAACACATACCAATCGACAGATTTAAGTTGCACCAGTGTCAAAAGATGCGAAAGTCCCTCGTTTGGTCTGCACATTTTACCGGCGATGCTACGACAGACATGGCACAGAGATGTGTGGATATCCTGCGACACTCAAAGCAGATGGATTTCCAACAATAAAGTCAACAAAATCACAAAGGTGAGTTTTGTTGATGTTATTGACTTATGTGCTAATCAGACATATTTGGTCGCGGCATGACTGCCAGCTAATCGATGCCAACATGCTATTTAGGCTAGCTGTATGTATATATTGCATCGTTATGCCTCATTTGTAGCTAAATTTGCATCCAGATTTTCCCTCCACCCACGTTTAATGCCAAACAAACACATACCAATCGACGGATTTAAGTTGCACCAGTGTCAAAAGATGCGAAAGTCCCTCGTTTGGTCTGCACATTTTACCGGCGATGCTACGACAGACATGGCACAGAGATGTGTGGATATCCTGCGACACTCAAAGCAGATGGATTTCCAACAATAAAGTCAACAAAATCACAAAGTTGAGTTTTGTTGATGTTATTGACTTATGTGCTAATCAGACATATTTGGTCGCGGCATGACTGCCAGCTAATCGATGCTAACATGCTATTTAGGCTAGCTGTATGTACATATTGCATCGTTATGCCTCATTTGTAGCTAAATTTGCATCCAGCTTTTCCCTCCACCCACATTTAATGCCAAACAAACAAATACCAATCGACGGATTTAAGTTGCACTAGTGTCAAAAGATGCGAAACTCCCTCGTTTGGTCTGCACATTTTACCGGCGATGCTACGACAGACATGGCATAGAGATGTGTGGATATCCTGCGACACTCAAAGCAGATGCATTTCCAACAATAAAGTCAACGAAATCACAAAGGTGAGTTTTGTTGATGTTAATTACTTATGTGCTAATTAGACATATTTGGTCGCGGCATGACTGCCAGCTAATCGATGCTAACATGCTATTTAGGCTAGCTGTATGTATATATTGCATCATTATGCCTCATTTGTAGCTAAATTTGCATCCAGCTTTTCCCTCCACCCACATGTAATGCCAAACAAACACATACCAATCGACAGATTTAAGTTGCACCAGTGTCAAAAGATGCGAAAGTCCCTCGTTTGGTCTGCACATTTTACCGGCGATGCTACGACAGACATGGCACAGAGATGTGTGGATATCCTGCGACACTCAAAGCAGATGGATTTCCAACAATAAAGTCAACAAAATCACAAAGGTGAGTTTTGTTGATGTTATTGACTTATGTGCTAATCAGACATATTTGGTCGCGGCATGACTGCCAGCTAATCGATGCTAACATGCTATTTAGGCTAGCTGTATGTATATATTGCATCGTTATGCCTCATTTGTAGCTAAATTTGCATCCAGATTTTCCCTCCACCCACGTTTAATGCCAAACAAACACATACCAATCGACGGATTTAAGTTGCACCAGTGTCAAAAGATGCGAAAGTCCCTCGTTTGGTCTGCACATTTTACCGGCGATGCTACGACAGACATGGCACAGAGATGTGTGGATATCCTGCGACACTCAAAGCAGATGGATTTCCAACAATAAAGTCAACAAAATCACAAAGTTGAGTTTTGTTGATGTTATTGACTTATGTGCTAATCAGACATATTTGGTCGCGGCATGACTGCCAGCTAATCGATGCTAACATGCTATTTAGGCTAGCTGTATGTACATATTGCATCGTTATGCCTCATTTGTAGCTAAATTTGCATCCAGCTTTTCCCTCCACCCACATTTAATGCCAAACAAACAAATACCAATCGACGGATTTAAGTTGCACTAGTGTCAAAAGATGCGAAACTCCCTCGTTTGGTCTGCACATTTTACCGGCGATGCTACGACAGACATGGCATAGAGATGTGTGGATATCCTGCGACACTCAAAGCAGATGCATTTCCAACAATAAAGTCAACGAAATCACAAAGGTGAGTTTTGTTGATGTTAATTACTTATGTGCTAATTAGACATATTTGGTCGCGGCATGACTGCCAGCTAATCAATGCTAACATGCTATTTAGCAGGGGTAGGGAACCTATAGATCTGCATCTGGCTCTCAGATAAATCCTAGCTGATATTGCTTAACGCGATAATTATGAATAATTTTGCTGGTAATCACAGTGCTAAAAATAACGTACAAAATATAAAACATTCTCATGCATTTAAATCCATCCATCCGTTTTTCTACCGCACCTGTTCAAGAAGTCACATTAATGGTAAGAAGTATTTTATGTCATTCTCCCAGGAAGGCAGACGGACTACTCGGGACATGGCATTTAGGAAAAACATGATTTCATTTAAACTAAAAAAATATACAAACAAAAATCGCTCACAGCCGAGGCACAGCTTGGGCTAAAGAACAAAGCTAAAACATAAACAGACTAAGAACGTAAATCAAACAACACTTACTTGGCATGGCATGAAGCACGAAACTATGGCAAGGCATGAAACAAGTCAGCACAGGGCGACTGACTGGCAAAGACGAGCTTAAATACTGCCTCTGATTAGTGCTCGGGAAGCAGGTGAGTGGGTGTTTTGTCCACCAGAGACAGGTGGACAAAATGAGTAACCAAGGAAACCAGACAAGGGAGTGGAAAAAAACAGGAACTTAAAGAGTCCAAAGGACAAACAGCAAATGGCCAAACAAAAACATGATCAACAGACATGACATTTGATTTATTATTGGTTAGCTTCAGAATAACAATGTTATTAAAAAGAATAAGAGACTTATTATACTCTAAAAATGTTGGTCTTACTTAAAAATGCACGCATTTAGTTGTATTCAGTGTTAAAAAATATGATATGGCTCTCACGGAAATACATTTTGAAATATTTGGCTTTCATGGCTCTCTCAGCCAAAAAGGTTCCCGACCCCTGCTATGTAGGTTAGCTGCATGTACATTTGTAGCCTTTCCCTTTACCCACATTTAATGCCAAACAAACACTTACCAATTAACGGATTTAAGTTGCTCCAGTGGTCTGGTCAAAAGATGCAATCGTTGGTTAGCTTCAGTTTCTTCTTCAATTTTGTTTTCGCTATCTGCCTCCACACTCCATCCATCCGTTTCAATACATGCGTAATCTGTTGAATCGCTTAAGCCGCTGAAATCCGAGTCTGAATCCGAGCTAATGTCGCTATATCTTGCTGTGCTAGCCGCCATGTTTATGTGACGTCACAGGAGAATGGACGGTGGCGAAAATCAGGCACTTAAAGGCCTTTTTCCGGGTTATTCCATGATGGGTAAAATTTTGAAAAAAACTTTGAAATATAAAACAAGCCACTGGGAACTGATTTTTATTGGTTTTAACCCTTCTGAAATTGTGATAATGTTCCCCTTTATGCGATTTCAAATGATTGAAATCAGCCTCCTCCATTTTGAAAATGATGACCGGTGAAGTGTCACTGGTGACGTGACGAGTTTGACCCTGTGGAAATTCTCGGCATATGCTAATTATTTTGCGAAACGCAGTAATTCTAGGCAGGCGCATACTATATACCCGGCGGCTATTTAAGGAAATACGGTAGGTGAAGTTGTATAATTTACCGTGGCACAGCAGATAATATCTCACTGCACACTAGTGTGCCGCGGCACAGTGGTTGAAAACCACTGCCTTAGAGGAGAAACAAAGTGTTTTGTTTTTAATGAAGTTGAGTAAAGTGGGGGCCTAATTGGCGAGGAGCGGTCTGGTCAGTGACGTGGCGCCGAGGACAAAGCGGCGGCGTGGGTTGGATGCATGCCAGCGTGCATCCAACCCACGCCGCCGCCGAGCCCGTTTGGACGCTTAACTCCAAATTGTGTTAAAAGTCGTTTGGGAAATGGAGAACGTGGCCCCGGGCGCTCCTGAGTAAATGTGATTATGCTAACGAAGACCACGCTCTTAGCTGTAATGAAGCGGCCGTGTCAACAGATGGAGCCGACGCTCCCCCGGGCTCGCCGTGGCCGTCCTGCACGCTGACCCCTGATTGGCTGTCGGCTGATTAATCGGGAGGAGCCCTCGTCTCCCAGCAGCACAGCCAAATGACTTTTAATCACCCTGATTACTGATGTGAGCGAGCAGAACAAAGTAGGGAGAAGTCGTTGCACACAAACAACACTGCACTCTTTGTTGCCATGGCAACACACGCCCAACACTTTCAGCCAATCAGAAGACACCGAAATATCCAAAAGAGTCAAAAAGAGAAATAAAACAAACGCTTTTTCTTTACCGTCCCGATACGACCTTTGCACTCGCGATACTGGAGCCTTGCACGTTGGCCGACACCGACGTCGATGTGATGCGATATCGGCAGGAATGTCGTAGGTGCACCGTCTGGAATGAAATTATGCTGCCTTTAAATTGAAGTGGAGTGGTAAGATGACAATAAATCATGAAGTCAAGCTCAGGACGCAGTAAGGTGAATGATGCGGACACGTTTGTTACTGGATACTTTTACCAACACTTCTGCCTTTGAGGCTTTGTGTAAGTAATACACAAGTAGAATTATTTGTTTGTATTGACACCTGTGCTGTTTAAGACTGCAATATTATTACATTATTTTACCTTGTTTTACCGTCTATATTCCGTGTTTTACCTTTTATTTGTCTTCTTTTACCTTCTATTTACCTTGTTTGACTGTCTTTTACCTTGTTTACCTTCTACATTCCTTGATTTACCTTTTATTTGTCTTCTTTTACCTTCTATTTACCTTCTTTGACTCTTTTACCTTGTTTTACCTTCTATATTCCTTGTTTTACCTTTTATTTGTCTTCTTTTACCATATATTTACCTTCTATAACCTTCTTTTATCTTGTTTACCTTCTATATTCCTTGTTTTACCTTTTATTTCTCTTCTTTTACCTTCTATTTACCTTCTTTGACTGTCTTTTATCTTGTTTTACCTTCTATAGTCCGTGTTTTACCTTTTATTTGTCTTTTACCTTCTATTTACCTTTGACTGTCTTTTACCTTGTTTTACCTTTTATATTCCTTGTTTTACCTTTTATTTGTCTTTTTTTACCTTCTATTTACCTCCTTTGACTGTCTTTTACCTTGTTTACCTTCTATATTCCTTGTTTTACCTTTTATTTTTCTTCTTTTACCTTCTATTTACCTCCTTTGACTGTCTTTTACCTTTTTACCTTCTATATTCCTTGTTTTACCTTTTATTTGTCTTCTTTTACCTTCTATTTACCTTCTTTGACTCTTTTACCTTGTTTTACCTTCTATATTCCTTGTTTTACCTTCTATATTCCTTGTTTTACCTTTTATTTGTCTTCTTTTACCTTCTATTTACCTTCTTTGACTCTTTTACCTTGTTTTACCTTCTATATTCCTTGTTTTACCTTCTATATTCCTTGTTTTACCTTTTATTTGTCTTCTTTTACCACCTATTTACCTTCTTTAACCTTCTTTTATCTTGTTTACCTTCTATATTCCTTGTTTTACCTTTTATTTGTCTTCTTTTACCTTCTATTAACCTTCTTTTACCTTGTTTTACCTTCTTTGACTGTCTTTTACCTTGTTTTACCTTCTATATTCCTTGTTTTACCTTTTATTTGTCTTCTTTTACCTTGTTTTACCTTCTATATTCCTTGTTTTACCTTTTATTTGTCTTCTTTTACCTTCTATTTACCTTTGACTGTCTTTTACCTTGTTTTACCTTCTATATTCCTTGTTTTACCTTTTATTTGTCTTCTTTTACCTTCTATTTACCTTCTTTGACTGTCTTTTACCTTGTTTTACCTTCTATATTCCTTGTTTTACCTTTTATTTGTCTTCTTTTACCTTGTTTTACCTTCTTTGACTGTCTTTTACCTTGTTTTACCTTCTATATTCCTTGTTTTACCTTTTATTTGTCTTCTTTCACCTTGTTTTACCTTCTTTGACTGTCTTTTACCTTGTTTTACCTTATATATTCCTTGTTTTACCTTTGATTTGTCTTCTTTTACCTTCTATTTACCTCCTTTGACTGTCTTTTACCTTGTTTTACCTTCTATATTCCTTGTTTTACCTTTTATTTGTCTTCTTTTACCTTCTATTTACCTTCTTTGACTGTGTTTTACCTTGTTTACCTTCTTTATTCCTTGTTTTACCTTTTATTTGTCTTATTTTACCTTCTATTTACCTTGTTAGACTGTGTTTTACCTTGTTTACCTTCTATATTCCTTGTTTTACCTTTTATTTGTCTTCTTTTACCTTGTTTTACCTTCTTTGACTGTCTTTTACCTTGTTTTACCTTATATATTCCTTGTTTTACCTTTGATTTGTCTTCTTTTACCTTCTATTTACCTTCTTTGACTGTCTTTTACTTTGTTTTACCTTCTATATTCCTTGTTTTACCTTTTATTTGTCTTCTTTTACCTTCTATTTACCTCCTTTGACTGTCTTTTACCTTGTTTTACCTTCTATATTCCTTGTTTTACCTTTTATTTGTCTTCTTTTACCTTCTGTTTACCTCCTTTGACTGTCTTTTACCTTGTTTTACCTTCTATATTCCTTGTTTTACCTTTTATTTGTCTTCTTTTACCTTCTATTTACCTTTTTTGACTGTGTTTTACCTTGTTTACCTTCTTTATTCCTTGTTTTACCTTTTATTTGTCTTATTTTACCTTCTATTTACCTTGTTAGACTGTGTTTTACCTTGTTTACCTTCTATATTCCTTGTTTTACCTTTTATTTGTCTTCTTTTCCCTTCTATTTACCTTCTTTGACTGTCTTTTACCTTGTTTTACCTTCTATATTCTGTGTTTTACCTTTTATTTGTCTTCTTTTACCTTCTATTTACCTTGTTTGACTGTGTTTTACCTTGTTTACCTTCTGTATTCCTTGTTTTACCTTTTATTTGTCTTCTTTTACCTTCTATTTACCTTCTTTAACCTTCTTTTACCTTGTTTACCTTCTATATTCCTTGTTTTACCTTTTATTTGTCTTCTTTTACCTTCCATTTACCTTCTTTGACTGTCTTTTACCTTGTTTTACCTTCTATATTCCTTGTTTTACCTTTTATTTGTCTTCTTTTACCTTTTATTTGTCTTCTTTTACCTTCTATTTACCTCCTTTGACTGTCTTTTACCTTGTTTTACCTTCTATATTCCTTGTTTTACCTTTTATTTGTCTTCTTTTACCTTCTATTTACCTCCTTTGCCTGGCTTTTACCTTGTTTTACCTTCTATATTCCTTGTTTTCCTTTTATTTGTCTTCTTTTACCTTCCATTTACCTTCTTTGACTGTCTTTTACCTTGTTTTACCTTCTATAGTCCGTGTTTTACCTTTTATTTGTCTTCTTTTAGCTTCTATTTACCTTCTTTGACTGTCTTTTACCTTGTTTTACCTTCTATATTCCTTGTTTTACCTTTTATTTGTCTTCTTTTACCTTCTATTTACCTTCTTTGACTCTTTCCTTGTTTTACCATCTATATTCCTTGTTTTACCTTTTATTTGTCTTCTTTTACCTTCTATTTACCTTCTTTAACCTTCTTTTATCTTGTTTACCTTCTATATTCCTTGTTTTACCTTTATTTGTCTTCTTTTACCTTCTATTAACCTTCTTTAACCGTCTTTTACCTTGTTTTACCTTCTATATTACTTGTTTTACCTTTTATTTGTCTTCTTTTACCTTCTATTTACCTTCTTTGACTGTCTTTTACCTTGTTTTACCTTCTATATTCCTTGTTTTACCTTTTATTTGTCTTCTTTTACCTTCTATTTACCTCCTTTGACTGTCTTTTACCTTGTTTTACCTTCTATATTCCTTGTTTTACCTTTTATTTGTCTTCTTTTACCTTCTATTTACCTTCTTTGACTGTCTTTTACCTTGTTTTACCTTCGATATTCCTTGTTTTACCTTTTATTTGTCTTCTTTTACCTTCTATTTACCTCCTTTGACTGTCTTTTACCTTGTTTACCTTCTATATTCTGTATTTTACCTTTTATTTGTCTTCTTTTACCTCCTATTTACCTCCTTTGACTGTCTTTTACCTTATTTTACCTTCTATATTCCTTGTTTTACCTTTGATTTGTCTTCTTTTACCTTCTATTTACCTTCTTTGACTGTCTTTTACCGTCTATATTCCTTGTTTTACCTTATATACTTTTCACCTTTTATTTTCGTTTTTTTATCTTCTATTTACCTTTTTTGACCATCTATTGCCTTATTTTGCTTTCTGTTTTCCTTTTTTATCTTCTATTTACCTTTTTTGACCATCTATTACCTTATTTTGCATTCTGTTTTCCTTGTTTTACCCTATTTTACTTTTTAGATCTTGTTTTACCTTATATATTTCTTCTATTGTGTTTTATTTACCTTCTTTGACCATCTTTTACCTTTTTTTATTCTTGTTTTACCTTCTATGTTCCTTCTTTTACCTTTTATATACATTTTATATATATATATATTATTTGAACTTTTATTTACTTTCTATATTCCTTATTTTTAAATTTTCCTTTACCTTTTATTTTGAATTCTTTTACCTTATTTTACCCTACATTTACAGTCTTTGACTGTCTTTTACCTTGTTCATTCTGTTTTTACCTTATATA
This sequence comes from Nerophis ophidion, assembly GCF_033978795.1. Lineage (NCBI taxonomy): Eukaryota > Metazoa > Chordata > Actinopteri > Syngnathiformes > Syngnathidae > Nerophis > Nerophis ophidion. The sequence goes on along the minus strand of NC_084611.1, from coordinate 3,905,028 downwards.
TTCCTTTTTTTTTTACCATTTATTGATCTTGTATTTACCTTCTTTAAACATGTTTTATCTTGTCTTACCTTCTATAGTCCTTCTTTTACCTTTTTAAACCTTGTATTACCTCATATATTCCTTGTATTACCTTTTATTTACCTTCCTTAACCATCATTTTCCTTTTTTTTAGTCTTATTTTATCCTTGTATGTTCCTTCCTTTACCTTTTGATATACCTTATTTTACCTCCGAGTTACCTTGCTGTGTATTGTTTTACCTTCTTGATAACTTTCTTTTAACTTCTATTCAAAAAATTTTTAAACCTTTTATTTACCTTATTTTACCTTCTATTAACTGGTTTTAATTTTTAGTTACTGTCTTTTATCTTTGATGTACTTCTTTTTTACTATATATATTTTTTCTTTTACCTTTTATTTACCTTGTTTTACTTTCTATTTTACTTTTTATTTGCCATCTTTTATCTTTCATTTACTTATTTTGCTTTATATATTCCCTATTTTACCTTTAATTGATCTTCTTTTACCTTCTTGTACCTTGTTTTATCTTGTTTAACCTTTTATAGTCCTTCTTTTACCTAATATTTTTTTCTTTTACCTTTTTAATCCTTGTTTTACTTCATATATTCCTTGTTTTACCTTTTATTTACCTTCCTTATCCATCATTTTCTTTTTTTTAAGTCTCATTTTATCTTCTATGTTCCTTCCTTAACGTTTGATTCACCTTATTTCACCTTCTAGTTACCTCGTTGTATCTTGTTTTACCTTCTATTTTCCTTCTTTTACCTTTTAAACCTTTTATTCTATGTATTCCATGTAACTTATTTTACTTTTTAATTACTATCTTTTATCTTTGATTTACTTCTTTTACTTTATATATTCCTTCTTTTTCCTTTTTTTTTTATACATTTTGCCTTGTATTTACCTTCTATTTAACTTACTTTACTTTTTATTTACCATCTTTTATCTTTGATTTACTTCTTTTACTTCAGACATTCCTTCTTTTACATTTTATTTACATTGTTTTGCCTTTTATTTACCTTCTGTTTAACTTACTTTCCTTTTCATTTACCATCTTTTATCTTTGATTTACTTCTTTTACTTTATTCATGCCTTCTTTTACATTTTATTTACATTATTTTGCCTTGTATTTACCGTCTATTTAACTTACTTTACTTTTTATTTACCATCTTTTATGTTTGATTTACTTATTTTACTTTATATATTCCTTCTATTACCTTCTACTTACCTTCCATTACTTTTATTTACCTTCTTTTACCTTCTATATAACTTATTTTGCTTTTTATTTACCATCTTTTATCTTTGATTTACTTCTTTTACTTTATAGATTCCTTGTATTACCTTCTACTTACCTTCCAATACTTTTTATTTACCTTCTTTTACCTTCTATATCACTTATTTTACTTTTTATTTACCACCTTTTATCTTTCAATTACTTATGTTACCTTATATGTTCCCTCTTTTACCTTCTACTTACCTTATTTGACCTTTTATTTACCTTATTTGACCACCCACATACCTTTTTTCCTCACCCACTTTCACCTTGTTTCTGTTATTTGACCTTTAATTCACTTCTATTACAATCTTTTACCGACTGTTGAACTTGTTTTACCTTATTTTATGCGGCCTGGATGTTTGTTTATTAGTCACACTCATGAAAGGATGATTTGAAGCAACAGAAGCTTTGATTTCTTGGATAAATGGTTGCTCCTAAAAGCTGCCTGATGGCGAGAGTGCAAGATGGAGTTTGGTGTCAGAGTTGATGGTGACATGATGAGCACTGCTGAATGCTGTTGTGTTTGTGCCAGGATGAATGGATGAATGGCGTCTTTCACACTCGGAATGCTCTGCCTCCGCAGCACGATGTCGCTTCGCTGCGGCTGAATGACGCTCTTTGTGCGCCTTCTGATGGGATCTAGTCGCCAGGATTGAAACATGAAGCCTGAAAGTGACAGAACAAAGGAGTGTGTTCCACTCCAGGCCTGCAGGGGCACTAGTGAGCAGAACAGAGGAAACAAGGACGGGGGAATGCAAATAACTCATGGTTGTGTCTCGTCAGAGTGCGGGTGTTTGACCTGAGAACCTGCTCCTCCGTCACCTCGCTGTACGCACACCACCTGGGCGTCACCTGCCTGCAGATGGACGACTGGAAGATGGTCAGTGGCGGCGGCGAGGGTTTGGTGTGTGTGTGGGACATGAGGATGGCCAGCAAGCTGTGGGAGATGCACAACAGGTGATTGCATTCTTCCAACAACACAAATACACCTTCTTCCACGCCCCGTCAACAACACAAATACACCTTCTTCTACGCCCCGTCAACAACACAAATACACCTTTTTCCACGCCCCGTCAACAACACAAATACACCTTCTTCCACGCCCCGTCAACAACACAAATACACCTTCTTCCACACCCTATCAACAACACAAATACACCTTTTTCCACGCCCCGTCAACAACACAAATACACCTTCTTCCACGCCCCGTCAACAACACAAATACACCTTCTTCCACGCCCCGTCAACAACACAAATACACCTTTTCCACGCCCCGTCAACAACACAAATACACCTTCTTCCACGCCCCGTCAACAACACAAATACACCTTCTTCCACGCCCCGTCAACAACACAAATACACCTTCTTCCACGCCCCGTCAACAACACAAATACACCTTCTTCCACGCCCCGTCAACAACACAAACACACTTTCTTCCACGTCCCATCAACAACACAAATACATCTTCTTCCACGCCCCGTCAACAACACAAATACACCTTCTTCCACGCCCCGTCAACAACACAAACACACCTTCTTCCACGCCCCGTCAACCACAAAAATACACCTTCTTCCACGCCCCGTCAACAACACAAATACACCTTCTTCCACGCCCAGTCAACAACACAAATACACCTTCTTCCACGCCCCGTCAACAACACAAATACACCTTCATCCACGCCCCATCAACAACACAAATACACCTTCTTCCACGCCCCGTCAACAACACAAATACACCTTCCACGCCCCGTCAACAACACAAATACACCTTCTTCCACGCCCCGTCAACAACACAAATACACCTTCTTCCACGCCCCGTCAACAACACAAATACACCTTCTTCCACGCCCCGTCAACAACACAAATACACCTTCTTCCACGCCCCGTCAACAACACAAATACACCTTCTTCCACGCCCCGTCAACAACACAAATACACCTTCTTCCACGCCCCGTCAACAACACAAATACACCTTCCACGCCCCGTCAACAACACAAATACACCTTCTTCCACGCCCCGTCAACAACACAAATACACCTTCTTGGACGCCCCGTCAACAACACAAATACACCTTCTTCCACGCCCCGTCAACAGCACAAATACACCTTCTTCCACGCCCCGTCAACAACACAAATACACCTTCTTCCACGCCCCGTCAACAACACAAATACACCTTCTTCCACGCCCCGTCAACAACACAAATACACCTTCTTCCACGCCCCGTCAACAACACAAATACACCTTCTTCCACGCCCCGTCAACAACACAAATACACCTTCCACGCCCCGTCAACAACACAAATACACCTTCTTCCACGCCCCGTCAACAACACAAATACACCTTCTTGGACGCCCCGTCAACAACACAAATACACCTTCTTCCACGCCCCGTCAACAGCACAAATACACCTTCTTCCACGCCCCGTCAACAACACAAATACACCTTCTTCCACGCCCCGTCAACAACACAAATACACCTTCTTCCACGCCCCGTCAACAACACAAATACACCTTCTTCCACGCCCCGTCAACAACACAAATACACCTTCTTCCACGCCCCGTCAACAACACAAATACACCTTCTTCCACGCCCCGTCAACAACACAAATACACCTTCTTGGACGCCACGTCAACAACACAAATACACCTTCTTCCACGCCCCGTCAACAACACAAATACACCTTCTTCCACGCCACGTCAACAACACAAATACACCTTCTTCCACGCCCCGTCAACATCACAAATACACCTTCTTCCACGCCCCGTCAACAACACAAATACACCTTCTTCCACGCCCCGTCAACAACACAAATACACCTTCTTCCACGCCCCGTCAACAGCACAAATACACCTTCTTCCACGCCCCGTCAACAACACAAATACACCTTCTTGGACGCCACGTCAACAACACAAATACACCTTCTTCCACGCCCCGTCAACAACACAAATACACCTTCTTCCACGCCACGTCAACAACACAAATACACCTTCTTCCACGCCCCGTCAACAGCACAAATACACCTTCTTCCACGCCCCGTCAACAACACAAATACACCTTCTTCCACGCCCCGTCAACAGCACAAATACACCTTCTTCCACGCCCCGTCAACAACACAAATACACCTTCTTCCACGCCCCGTCAACAACACAAATACACCTTCTTCCACGCCCCGTCAACAACACAAACACACCTTCTTCCACGCCCCGTCAACAACACAAATACACCTTCTTCCACGCCCCGTCAACAACACAAATACACCTTCTTCCACGCCCCGTCAACAACACAAATACACCTTCTTCCACGCCCCGTCAACAACACAAATACACCTTCTTCCACGCCCCGTCAACAACACAAATACACCTTCTTCCACGCCCCGTCAACAACACAAATACACCTTCTTCCACGCCCCGTCAACAACACAAATACACCTTCTTCCACGCCCCGTCAACAACACAAATACACCTTCTTCCACACCCCGTCAACAACACAAATACACCTTCTTCCACGCCCCGTCAACAACACAAATACACCTTCTTCCACGCCCCGTCAACAACACAAATACACCTTCTTCCACGCCCCGTCAACAACACAAATACACCTTCTTCCACGCCCCGTCAACAACACAAATACACCTTCTTCCACGCCTCGTCAACAACACAAATACACCTTCTTCCACGCCCCGTCAACAACACAAATACACCTTCTTCCACGCCCCGTCAACAACACAAATACACCTTTTCCACGCCCCGTCAACAACACAAATACACCTTCTTCCACACCCCGTCAACAACACAAATACACCTTCTTCCACGCCCCGTCAACAACACAAATACACCTTCTTCCACGCCCCGTCAACAACACAAATACACCTTCTTCCACGCCCCGTCAACAATACAAATACACCTTCTTCCACGCCCCGTCAACAACACAAATACACCTTCTTCCACGCCCCGTCAACAACACAAACACACCTTCTTCCACGCCCCGTCAACAACACAAATACACCTTCTTCCACGCCCCGTCAACAACACAAATACACCTACTTCCACGCCCCGTCAACAACACAAATACACCTTCTTCCACGCCCCGTCAACAACACAAATACACCTTCTTCCACGCCCCGTCAACAACACAAATACACCTTCTTCCACGCCCCGTCAACAACACAAATACACCTTCTTCCACGCCCCGTCAACAACACAAATACACCTTCTTCCACGCCCCGTCAACAACACAAATACACCTTCTTCCACGCCCCGTCAACAACACAAATACACCTTCTTCCACGCCCCGTCAACAACACAAATACACCTTCTTCCACGCCCCGTCAACAACACAAGTACACCTACTTCCACGCCCCGTCAACAACACAAATACACCTTCTTCCACGCCCCGTCAACAACACAAATACACCTTCTTCCACGCCCCGTCAACAACACAAATACACCTTCTTCCACGCCCCGTCAACAACACAAATACACCTTCTTCCACGCCCCGTCAACAGCACAAATACACCTTCTTCCACGCCCCGTCAACAACACAAATACACCTTCTTGGACGCCACGTCAACAACACAAATACACCTTCTTCCACGCCCCGTCAACAACACAAATACACCTTCTTCCACGCCACGTCAACAACACAAATACACCTTCTTCCACGCCCCGTCAACAGCACAAATACACCTTCTTCCACGCCCCGTCAACAACACAAATACACCTTCTTCCACGCCCCGTCAACAGCACAAATACACCTTCTTCCACGCCCCGTCAACAACACAAATACACCTTCTTCCACGCCCCGTCAACAACACAAATACACCTTCTTCCACGCCCCGTCAACAACACAAACACACCTTCTTCCACGCCCCGTCAACAACACAAATACACCTTCTTCCACGCCCCGTCAACAACACAAATACACCTTCTTCCACGCCCCGTCAACAACACAAATACACCTTCTTCCACGCCCCGTCAACAACACAAATACACCTTCTTCCACGCCCCGTCAACAACACAAATACACCTTCTTCCACGCCCCGTCAACAACACAAATACACCTTCTTCCACGCCCCGTCAACAACACAAATACACCTTCTTCCACGCCCCGTCAACAACACAAATACACCTTCTTCCACACCCCGTCAACAACACAAATACACCTTCTTCCACGCCCCGTCAACAACACAAATACACCTTCTTCCACGCCCCGTCAACAACACAAATACACCTTCTTCCACGCCCCGTCAACAACACAAATACACCTTCTTCCACGCCCCGTCAACAACACAAATACACCTTCTTCCACGCCTCGTCAACAACACAAATACACCTTCTTCCACGCCCCGTCAACAACACAAATACACCTTCTTCCACGCCCCGTCAACAACACAAATACACCTTTTCCACGCCCCGTCAACAACACAAATACACCTTCTTCCACACCCCGTCAACAACACAAATACACCTTCTTCCACGCCCCGTCAACAACACAAATACACCTTCTTCCACGCCCCGTCAACAACACAAATACACCTTCTTCCACGCCCCGTCAACAATACAAATACACCTTCTTCCACGCCCCGTCAACAACACAAATACACCTTCTTCCACGCCCCGTCAACAACACAAACACACCTTCTTCCACGCCCCGTCAACAACACAAATACACCTTCTTCCACGCCCCGTCAACAACACAAATACACCTACTTCCACGCCCCGTCAACAACACAAATACACCTTCTTCCACGCCCCGTCAACAACACAAATACACCTTCTTCCACGCCCCGTCAACAACACAAATACACCTTCTTCCACGCCCCGTCAACAACACAAATACACCTTCTTCCACGCCCCGTCAACAACACAAATACACCTTCTTCCACGCCCCGTCAACAACACAAATACACCTTCTTCCACGCCCCGTCAACAACACAAATACACCTTCTTCCACGCCCCGTCAACAACACAAATACACCTTCTTCCACGCCCCGTCAACAACACAAGTACACCTACTTCCACGCCCCGTCAACAACACAAATACACCTTCTTCCACGCCCCGTCAACAACACAAGTACACCTACTTCCACGCCCCGTCAACAACACAAATACACCTTCTTCCACGCCCCGTCAACAACACAAACAAACAACCTCTTCTGTGCAGACACCCGGTGAGACATGTGCGCTTCAACACCGGCACTCTGCTCACCGCCAACATCCCAGACGACAAGACGCCGAGGGGGGCGTGCATCACCGACGACGACCTCACCGCACACCGCAGGTACCACCACCCACACACTCCCACTCTCAGCTACGTCTACAAACCCCGTTTCCATATGAGTTGGGAAATTGTGTTAAATATAAACAGAATACAACGATTTGCAAATCCTTTCCAACCCATATTCAGTTGAATATGCTACAAAGACAACATATTTGATGTTCAAACTCATAAACTTTTTTTTTTTTGTGCAAATAATAATTAACTTTAGAATTTCATGGCTGCAACACGTGCCAAAGTAGTTGGGAAAGGGCATGTTCACCACTGTATTACATCACCTTTTCTTTTAACAACACTCAATAAACGTTTGGGAACCGAGGAAACTAATTGTTGAAGCTTTGAAAGTGGAATTCTTTCCCATTCTTGTTTTATGTAGAGCTTCAGTCCTTCAACAGTCCCGGGTCTCCGCTGTCCTATTTTACGCTTCATAATGCACCACACATTTTCGACGGGAGACAGGTCTGGACTGCAGGAAAGTACCCGCACTCTTTTACTACCAAGTCACCCTGTTGTAACACGTGGCTTGGCATTGTCTTGCTGAAATAAGCAGGGGTGTCCATGGGTGACAACATATGTTGCTCCAAAACCTGTATGGACCATTCAGTATTAATGGTGCCTTCACAGATGTGTAAGTTACCCATGCCTTGAGCACTAATACACCCCCATACCATCACACATGCTGGCTTTTCAACTTTGCGCCTAGAACAATCCGGAGGGTTATTTTCCTCTTAGTTCCGGAGGACACCACGTCCACAGTTTCCAAATATAATTTGAATCGTGGGCTCGTCGGACCACAGAACACTTTTCCACTTTGCATCAGTCCATCTTAGGTGAGCTCAGGCCCAGAGAAGCTGGCGGCGTTTCTGGGTGTTGTTGATAAATGGCTTTCGCTTTGCATAGTAGAGTTTTAACTTGCATTTACAGAGGGACGGCGTGGCGCAGTGGGAGAGTGGCCGTGCGCAACCCGAGGGTCCCTGGTTCAAATCCCACCTAGTACCAACCTCGTCACGTCCGTTGTGTCCTGAGCAAGACACTTCACCCTTGCTCCTGATGGGTGCTGGTTGGCGCCTTGCATGGCAGCTCCCTCCATCAGTGTGTGAATGTGTGTGTGAATGGGTAAATGTGGAAGTAGTGTCAAAGCGCTTTGAGTACCTTGAAGGTAGAAAAGCGCTATACAAGTACAACCCATTTATGTAGCGACCAACTGTAGTTACTGACAGTGGTTTTATGAAGTGTTCCTGAGCCCATGTGGTGATATCCTTTACACACTGATGTCGGTTTTTGATGCAGTACCGCCTGAGGGATCAAAGGTCCGTGATATCATCGCTTACGTGCAGTGATTTCTCCAGATTCTCTGAACATTTTGATGATTTTACGGACCGTAGATGGTAAAATCCCTAAATTCCTTGCAATAGCTGGTTGAGAAATGTTGTTCTAAAACTGTTCGACAATTTGCTTACAAATTGGTGACCCTCGCCCCATCCTTGTTTGTGAATGACTTAGCATTTCATGGAAGCTGCTTTTATAGCCAATCACGGCACCCACCTGTTCCCAATTAGCCTGCACACCTGTGGGATGTTCCAGTGTTTGATGAGCATTCCTCAACTTTTTCAGTATTCATTGCCACCTTTTCCAACTTTTTTGTCACGTGTTGCTGGCATCAAATTCTAAAGTTAATGATTATTTGCAACAACAAAAAAAAAGTTTATGAGTTTGAACATCAAATATGTTGTCTTTGTAGCATATTCAACTGAATATGGCTTGAAAAGGATTTGCAAATCATTGTATTCTGTTTATATTTACATCTAACACAATTTCCCAACTCATATGGAAACAGGGGTTTGCAGAACTACGGCATCAAAAGAGGGACAACATCCATCATGTGCATGAAAGCACATCTGACCTTCTATATTTCTTGTTTCACCTTTTATTTATCTTCTCTTAACCTTCTATTTACTTTCTGTATTTCTTTTTTTCCTTTTTATTTTATCTTTTATATCTTGTTTTACCTTCAACATTCCATCTTTTACCTTTTATTTCCCTTCTTTTACCATATTTGACCTTTTTTAATCTTGTTTTATCTTCTATTTTTTCCTTCTTTTTCCTTGTATTTACCTTCTTTTACCATATTCTAACTTTTTTAATCTTGTTTTACCTTCAACATTCCATCTTTTACCTTTTATTTCCCTTCTTTTACCATATTTGACCTTTTTTAATCTTGTTTTATCTTCTATTTTTTCCTTCTTTTTCCTTGTATTTACCTTCTTTTACCATATTCTAACTTTTTTAATCTTGTTTTACCTTCAACATTCCATCTTTTACCTTTTATTTACCTTCTTTTACCATATTTGACCTTTTTTAATCTTGTTTTATTTTCTATTTTTCCCTTCTTTTTCCTTTTGTTTACCTTCTTTTACCATATTTGACTTTTTCTAATCTTGTTTTATCTTCTAGTTTTCCTTTTTTTTCCTTTTATTTACCTTCTTTTACCATATTCTACCTTTTTTAATCTTGTTTTACCTTCAACATTCCATCTTTTACCTTTTATTTCCCTTCTTTTACCATATTTGACCTTTTTTTAATTTTGTTTTATCTTCTATTTTTCCTTTTTTATTTCATTTTATTTCCTTTCTTTTACCATATTTGACCTTTTTTAATCTTGTTTTATCTTCTATATTTCCTTCTTTTTCCTTTTATTTACCTTCTTTTTCCTATTATTTACCTTCTTTTACTATATTCTACCTTTTTTAATCTTGTTTTACCTTCAACATTCCATCTTTTACCTTTTATTTCCCTTCTTTTACCATATTTGACCTTTTTAAATTTTGTTTTATCTTCTATTTTTCCTTTTTTTTTCATTTTATTTACCATCTTTTACCATATTTTACCTTTTTTAATCTTGTTTTATCTTCTATATTTCCTTCTTTTTCCTTTTATTTACCTTCTTTTACCATATTCTACCTTTTAATCTTGTTTTACCTTCAACATTCCATCTTTTACCTTTTATTTACCTTCTTTTACCATATTCTACCTTTTTTAATCTTGTTTTACCTTCAACATTCCATCTTTTACCTTTTATTTCCTTTCTTTTACCATATTTGACCTTTTTTAATCTTGTTTTATCTTCTATATTTCCTTCTTTTTCCTTTTATTTACCTTCTTTTTCCTATTATTTACCTTCTTTTACTATATTCTACCTTTTTTAATCTTGTTTTACCTTCAACATTCCATCTTTTACCTTTTATTTCCCTTCTTTTACCATATTTGACCTTTTTAAATTTTGTTTTATCTTCTATTTTTCCTTTTTTTTTCATTTTATTTACCATCTTTTACCATATTTTACCTTTTTTAATCTTGTTTTATCTTCTATTTTTCCTTCTTTTTCCTTTTATTTACCTTCTTTTACCATATATGACCTTTTTTAATCTTGTTTTATCTTCTATTTTTCCTTCTCTTTCCTTTTATTTACCTTCCTTTACCATATTTTACCTTCTTTTACCATATTTTACCTTTTTTAATCTTCTTTGACATTCTTTTCTTTTGTTTTACCTTCTTTATTCTTTCTTATACTTTTTATGTATCTTCTTTGACCTTCTATTTTGTTCCTTTTTCCATTTTCTACTTTTTTTAAATCCTGTTTTGCGCCAGTCTTTCACTTCCACGTGCGACCTTCAGGCACCGAGCTGTGTGCTCCAGGTGCCTGGCAGATGCCACAGGTGGCGCTGTAACCATGTGGCAGATGCCTCAGGTGGCGCTGTAACCGTGTTTGTCCCGGCAGGCAGCGAGGAGTGGTGTGCCACTACGACTTCTCGGAGGACAGCGGCGCCCGCGAGCAGCAACAGAGCGTGCTGGCCATCTGCAGGTCTGACTACGCGGGCTCCCACGGCTACAACTACAACATCGGCCTGGCCGTGCCCTACGACCGAGTGAGGTGAGCGTTCCCATCATGCATCTGGACACGCCGCCGCTAAAAACTCACTTTCTTTGCGTTTTAAATATCACTTGGAAGAACAAGCTACAAAAAGGACTTATTTGGATAAAAAAAAACCCGCAGTACATGGAATTATGTGGACATTGTTTTGAGCACAAGATGGTGGTAAGTCAGTCACATGGCATCTGTACTGGTTGTCAGAAAGGTGACTCTTCCAACTATTCAACATTCAATTACGCTTCATTCTTAGGGTCAATAAAACTTTCAAAACTGATTATTACTTTTATGTGTTTTCATAATCTTTTCCCATCAACATACACTTATTATAACCTACTTGCTCTATTCCTTTTCAATTATTATTATTAGTATTGGTATGACGTATCGTGGTATGACGTATCGTGCTAAGACGTATCGTGGTAAGACGTATCGTGGTAAGACGCATCGTGGTGTGACGCATCGTGGTATGACGTATCTTGCTAAGATGTATCGTGGTAAGACGCATCGTGGTATGACGTATCTTGCTAAGATGTATCATGGTAAGACGCATCGTGGTATGACATATCGTGCTATGACATAACGTGGTATGATGTATGGTGGTATGATGTATCGTGCTAAGACGCATCATGGTATGACGTATCGTGCTAAGACGTATCGTGGTATGATGTATCATGGTATGACATAACGTAGTATGATGTATCATGGTATGACGTATCGTGCTAAGACGCATCGTGGTATGACGTATCGTGGTATGACCCGCTCTCAAACAATGGTAAATAAAAACTATGCTGATGACGTATCGTGCTATGACATAACGTGGTATGATGTATCATGGTATGACACATCGTGGTATGACGTATCGTGCTAAGACGCATCGTGGTATGATGTATCATGGTATGACATAACGTAGTATGATGTATCATGGTATGACGTATCGTGCTAAGACGCATCGTGGTATGACGTATCGTGGTATGACCCGCTCTCAAACAATGGTAAATAAAAACTATGCTGATGACGTATCGTGCTATGACATAACGTGGTATGATGTATCGTGCTAAGACGCATCGTGGTATGATGTATCATGGTATGACATAACGTAGTATGATGTATCATGGTATGACGTATCATGCTAAGACGCATCGTGGTATGATGTATCGTGGTATGATGTATCGTGGTATGACGTATCGTGGTAAGACGTATCGTGCTAAGACGTATCGTGCTAAGACGCATCATGGTATGACGTATCGTGGTATGATGTATCATGGTATGACATAACGTAGTATGATGTATCATGGTATGACGTATCGTGCTAAGACGCATCGTGGTATGACGTATCGTGGTATGACCCGCTCTCAAACAATGGTAAATAAAAACTATGCTGATGACGTATCGTGCTATGACATAACGTGGTATGATGTATCATGGTATGACACATCGTGGTATGACGTATCGTGCTAAGACGCATCGTGGTATGATGTATCATGGTATGACATAACGTAGTATGATGTATCATGGTATGACGTATCGTGCTAAGACGCATCGTGGTATGACGTATCGTGGTATGACCCGCTCTCAAACAATGGTAAATAAAAACTATGCTGATGACGTATCGTGCTATGACATAACGTGGTATGATGTATCATGGTATGACACATCGTGGTATGACGTATCGTGCTAAGACGCATCGTGGTATGATGTATCATGGTATGACATAACGTAGTATGATGTATCATGGTATGACGTATCGTGCTAAGACGCATCGTGGTATGACGTATCATGCTAAGACGCATCGTGGTATGATGTATCGTGGTATGATGTATCGTGGTATGACGTATCGTGGTAAGACGTATCGTGGTAAGACGTATCGTGCTAAGACGCATCGTGGTATGACGTATCTTGCTAAGATGTATCGTGCTAAGACGTATCGTGGTAAGACGTATCGTGCTAAGACGCATCGTGGTATGACGTATCTTGCTAAGATGTATCGTGCTAAAACGTATCATGGTAAGACGCATCGTGGTATGACATATTATGCTATGACATAACGTGGTATGATGTATCGTGCTAAGACGCATCATGGTATGACGTATCGTGGTATGACGTATCGTGGTATGATGTATCATGGTATGACATAACGTAGTATGATGTATCATGGTATGACGTATCATGCTAAGACGCATCGTGGTATGATGTATCGTGGTATGATGTATCGTGGTATGACGTATCGTGGTATGACGTATCGTGGTAAGACGTATCGTGCTAAGACGCATCATGGTATGACGTATCGTGGTATGACGTATCGTGGTATGATGTATCATGGTATGACATAACGTAGTATGATGTATCATGGTATGACGTATCGTGCTAAGACGCATCGTGGTATGACGTATCGTGGTATGACCCGCTCTCAAACAATGGTAAATAAAAACTATGCTGATGACGTATCGTGCTATGACATAACGTGGTATGATGTATCATGGTATGACACATCGTGGTATGACGTATCGTGCTAAGACGCATCGTGGTATGATGTATCATGGTATGACATAACGTAGTATGATGTATCATGGTATGACGTATCGTGCTAAGACGCATCGTGGTATGACGTATCATGCTAAGACGCATCGTGGTATGATGTATCGTGGTATGATGTATCGTGGTATGACGTATCGTGGTAAGACGTATCGTGGTAAGACGTATCTTGCTAAGATGTATCGTGCTAAGACGTATCGTGGTAAGACGTATCGTGCTAAGACGCATCGTGGTATGACGTATCTTGCTAAGATGTATCGTGGTAAGACGTATCATGGTAAGACGCATCGTGGTATGACATATTATGCTATGACATAACGTGGTATGATGTATCGTGCTAAGACGCATCATGGTATGACGTATCGTGGTATGACGTATCGTGGTATGATGTATCATGGTATGACATAACGTAGTATGATGTATCATGGTATGACGTATCGTGCTAAGACGCATCGTGGTATGACGTATCGTGGTATGATGTATCGTAGTATGACGTATCATGGTATGACGTATCGTGCAAAGACGCATCGTGGTATGACGTATCGTGGTATGACGTATCGTGGTATGATGTATCATGGTATGACATAACGTAGTATGATGTATCGTGCTAAGACGTATCGTGCTAAGACGCATCGTGGTATGATGTATCGTGGTATGATGTATCGTGGTATGACGTATCGTGCTAAGACGCATCATGCTAAGACGCATCGTGGTATGACGTATCGTGCTAAGACGCACCGTGGTATGATGTATCGTGCTAAGACGCATCGTGGTATGACTTATCGTGCTAAGACGTATCGTGCTAAGACGCATCGTGGTATGACGTATCTTGCTAAGATGTATCGTGGTATGACGTATCATGGTAAGACGCATCGTGGTATGACGTATCGTGCTAAGACGTATCGTGCTAAGACGTATCGTGGTATGACATATGGTATGACGTATCATGGTATGACATATCGTGCTAAGACGTATCGTGGTATGATGAATCGTGGCATGACGAATCGTGGTATGACGAATCGTGGTATGACGAATCGTGGTATGACGCATCGTGGTATGACATATCGTGCTAAGATGTATCGTGGTATGACGTATCGTGGTATGACGTATCATGGTATGACATATCGTGCTAAGATGTATCGTGCTATGACGTATCGTGGTATGACATATCGTGCTAAGATGTATCGTGCTATGACGTATCGTGCTATGATGTATCTTGCTATGATGTATCGTGCTATGACTTATCGTGCTATGATGTATCGTGCTATGATGTATCTTGCTATGATGTATCGTGGTATGACTTATCGTGCTATGATGTATCGTGGTATGATGTATCGTGCTATGATGTATCGTGCTATGATGTATCGTGCTATGATGTATCGTGCTATGATGTATCGTGCTATGATGTATCGTGCTATGATGTATCGTGCTATGACGTATCGTGCTATGATGTATCGTGCTATGATGTATCGTGCTATGATGTATCGTGCTATGATGTATCGTGCTATGATGTATCGTGCTATGATGTATCGTGCTATGATGTATCGTGCTATGATGTATCGTGCTATGATGTATCGTGGTATGACGTATCTTGCTACGTCAATTGTACAAAATAAGAATCACGATTGGAATGTGAATAAAGTTTTGTCCAGCACACCAACTCAGTAAATGTGCTGCCACATTTCAGGAGTAAATGACAATAATAAACATATGTTTCATGTCCCCTAAGATTGTTGCTGTAAATAAAGACAATAATGACATTTTTTTTGTAGTCCCCTTTATTTAGAAAATACACTTTGGTACCGGTACCAAAATATTGGTATGGTTAGAACCCCACAACATACCAAGTGACATCAATGCATACTTGCTCAGGAACGTAAGACAACAAAACAAAACAAGTGGACAGCACAGTTATTATTATTATTATTATTATTATTGTTATTATTATTATTATTAGCTCACTCTTTAAGTGAAACATTTAATTATAAACAAATCAACTTTTTTAACATGAACACAGACAAAAGTAGCACAAAGTAGTCCATGGTGTTCTCTTCATATCACTACTTAGATGGAAGTCTATAAAAAAGGCTATATATCAAAATGCAGTGCAGGACTTTAAGAGGTGGACTTGCCGCAGTGCATGGTGGTGGTGTCCACGTCCAGGAAGCGGATGTGCATCCTGGTCTCCATCTCCAGACCTTTGAGGATCTGGGAGCCACAAAGACACTTCAGAACACTTGAGAAAACTTTCTTTACAACCAAAACTAGATCTGACCTGCTCGAAATGCTCAAAGGTGATCCCTTCGTAGAAGTCGTCCGGCGCCTGAAAAAAAATCAAGAAAAACTGTGGATTATTTTTTTTGCTGTGGAAATTATGTCCACAGCTTTGACCTTTCTGTCCAAAATGATCCCATTTACTGTAAAAAAAATAAAACAGGCTTTGCTACACATCTTAAAATGGACAAACTAGGACGCCTTAAGTTTGATGGCATTGTGTTTCTTTAGCGAAAATGCTAACCTAGCATGATGTCGTCGTTAAAATTGATATCGATATCGGTCCGATATCGTATCAGATTATATCGACTTTCATCTCCGATATATAAGCCCTCCGATACAAAATTGTATATCAGTCAAGTGGTTTACAAAAGGTAAACATGCTAGGCTACAGGCTTCCAGGAGCTAGCAGCTACACAGCAGCTAAGCACACAATAGCATGCAGGCTTTGCTACACATCTTAAAATGAACAAACTAAAGCTCCACCACCTGTCTTGTCTATTAGCTACAAACATGGACGCCTTAAGTTTGATCGTGTTGTGTTTCATTAGCTTAAATGCTAACCTAGCATGACTTTTCTGTTAAAATTGATATCGATATCGGTCCGATATTGTATCAGATTGTATCGACTTGCATCTCTGATATATAAGCCCTCCGATACAAGCTTGTATATCAGTCAAGTGGTTTACAAAAGGTAAACGTGCTAGGCTACAGGCTTCCAGGAGCTAGCAGCTACACAGCGGCTAAGCACACAATAGCATGCAGGCTTTCCTACACATCTTAAAATGAACAAACTAAAGCTCCACCACCTGTCTTGTCTATTAGCTACAAACATGGACGCCTTAAATTTAAATGCATTGTGTTTCTTCAGCGAAAATGCTAACCTAGCATGACTTCGCTGTTAAAATTGATATCGATATCGGTCCGATATCGTATCGGATTGTATCGACTTGCATCTCCGATATATAAGCCCTCCGATACAAGCTTGTATATCAGTCAAGTGGTTTACAAAAGGTAAACATGCTAGGCTACAGGCCTCCAGGGGCTAGCAGCTACACAGCAGCTAAGCACACAATAGCATGCAGGCTTTGCTACACATCTTAAAATGAACAAACTAGAGCTCCACCACCTGTCTTGTCTATTAGCTACAAACATGGACGCCTTAAGTTTGATTGTGTTGTGTTTCTTTAGCTTAAATGCTAACCTAGCATGACGTCGCTGTTAAAATTGATATCGATATCGGTCCGATATTGTATCAGATTGTATCGACTTGCATCTCTGATATATAAGCCCTCCGATACAAGCTTGTATATCAGTCAAGTTGTTTACAAAAGGTAAACATGCTAGGCTACAGGCTTCCAGGAGCTAGCAGCTACACAGCAGCTAAGCACACAATAGCATGCAGGCTTTGCTACACATCTTAAAATGACGACTTGAGCTCCGACACCTGTCTGTCAGTTGGCTACAAACATGGACGCCTTAAGTTTAAACGCATTGTGTTTCTTCAGAGAAAATGCTAACCTAGCATGACGTCGCTGTTAATATTTATATCGATATCGGTCTGATATCGTATCAGATTGTATCGACTTGCATCTCCGATATATAAGCCCTCCGATACAAGCTTGTATATCAGTCAAGTGGTTTACAAAAGGTAAACATGTTAGGCTACAGGCTTCCAGGAGCTAGCAGCTACACAGCAGCTAAGCACACAATAGCATGCAGGCTTTGCTACACATCTTAAAATTAAACCTTGAGCTCCGACACCTGTCTTGTCTATTAGCTACAAACATGGATGCCTTAAATTTAAACGCATTGTGTTTATTCAGCGAAAATGCTAACCTAGCATGATGTTGCTGTTAAAATTGATATTGATATCGGTCTGATATTGTATCAGATTGTATCGACTTGCATCTCCGATATATAAGCCCTCCGATACAAGCTTGTATATCAGTCAAGTGGTTTACAAAAGGTAAACATGCTAGGCTACAGGCCTCCAGGGGCTAGCAGCTACACAGCAGCTAAGCACACAATAGCATGCAGGCTTTGCTACACATCTTAAAATGAACAAACTAGAGCTCCACCACCTGTCTTGTCTATTAGCTACAAACATGGACGCCTTAAGTTTGATTGTGTTGTGTTTCTTTAGCTTAAATGCTAACCTAGCATGA
>NC_084611.1:3869056-3881556 GCF_033978795.1 Nerophis ophidion | reverse complement strand
AAAAATAATAATAATGTACTACTACTACTACTACTAATAAAAATAATAATAATAATAACAATTTACTAGTGCTAAAACTACTAATAATACTTATTATAATAATTTACTACTGCTACTACTAATAATAATAATAATAATTTACTACTACTACTACTAATAATAATAACAATAATAATTTACTACTACTACTACTAATAATAATAATAATAACAATAATAACAATTTACTACTACTAATAATAATAATTTACTACTACTACTACTACTACTACTACTACTACTACTACTACTAATAATAATAATAATTTACTACTGCTACTATTACTACTATAATAACAATAATAATAATTTACTACTGTTACTACTGCTAATAATAATAATAATTTACTACTGCTACTAATAATAATGATAATTTAGTACTGCTGCTACTACTACTACTAATAATAATAATAATAATAATAACAACAATAATAATTTACTACTACAACTAATAATAATAATAATAATAATAATAACAACAATAATAATTTACTACTACTAATAATAATAATAAAACAATAATAATAATTTACTACTACTACTACTAATAATAACAATTAATAATAATTTACCATTGCTACTACTATTAATAATAATAACAATAATAATATTTTACTACTGTTACTACTGCTAATAATAATTTACTACTACTAATAATAATAATAACAATAATAATGTATTACTGTCGCTACTGTTAATAATAATAATTTACTACTGGTACTTCTACTAAAGATAATAATAATTTATTACTGCTACTACTAATAATAATAATAACAATAATAATAATTTACTACTACTACTACTACTAATAATAATAATAATTTACAACTACTACTACTACTACTAATAATATCAATTTAGTACTGCTCCTACTACTACTACTACTAATAATAATGATAATAATAATAATATTATTTACTACTACTGCTACTACTGCTACTACCAATAATAATAATAAAAACAACAATAATAATAATTTACTACTACTACTACTACTACTACTACTACTACTACTACTAATAATAATAATTTACAACTACTACTACTACTAATAATATCAATTTAGTACTGCTCCTACTACTACTACTACTAATAATAATAATAATAATAATAACAATAATATTAATTTACTACTACTGCTACTACTACTACCAATAATAATAATAAAAACAACAATAATAATAATTTACTACCACTACTACCACTACTACTACTACTAATAATAATAATAATAAAAACAACATAATAATTTACTACTACTACTAATAATAATAATAATAATAATAATAAAAACAACATAATAATTTACTACTACTACTACTACTACTACTACTACTACTAATAATAATAATAATAATAATAATAACAACAATAAGACTAATTTACTACTACTGCTACCACTGTTAATAATAGTAATAATAAAAAAGTATCATCTTACCGTCCTGTACTCTGCCAGTGTGATGGTGCCATCACTGTCTGTGTCGTGCATGTTGAACAGGACTGTCACACACACACAGGAAACACTTATTATCTTCAGCACTTTGCTCTTTACTTTCTACTGGAACACTAGCAAGTGTGCAGTGCAGTGCCTCTATGGACCACTAGGGGGTGTGCAGTGCCTCTATGGACCACTAGGGGGTGTGCAGTGCAGTGCCTCTATTGACCACTAGGGGGTGTGCAGTGCCTCTATGGACCACTAGGGGGTGTGCAGTGCCTCTATGGACCACTAGGGGGTGTGCAGTGCAGTGCCTCTATTGACCACTAGGGGGTGTGCAGTGCCTCTATGGACCACTAGGGGGTGTGCAGTGCCTCTATGGACCACTAGGGGGTGTGCAGTGCAGTGCCTCTATTGACCACTAGGGGGTGTGCAGTGCCTCTATGGACCACTAGGGGGTGTGCAGTGCCTCTATAGACCATTAGGGGGTGTGCTGTGCCTCTATAGACCACTAGGGGGTGTGCAGTGCCTCTATGGACCACTAGGGGGTATGCAGTGTCTCTATGGACCACTAGCGGGTGTGCAGTGCAGTGCCTCTATAGACCACTAGGGGGTGTGCAGTGTCTCTATGGACCACTAGGGGGTGTGCAGTGTCTCTATGGACCACTAGGGGGTGTGCAGTGCAGTGCCTCTATAGACCACTAGGGGTTGTGCAGTGCCTCTATGGACCACTAGGGGGTGTGCAGTGCCTCTATGGACCACTAGGAGGTGTGCAGTGCAGTGCCTCTATAGACCACTAGGGGTTGTGCAGTGCCTCTATAGACCACGAGGGGGTGTGCAGTGCCTCTATAGACCACTAGGGGGTGTGCAGTGCCTCTATGGACCACTAGGGGGTGTGCAGTGTCTCTATGGACCACTAGGGGGTGTGCAGTGCAGTGCCTCTATAGACCACTAGGGGTTGTGCAGTGCCTCTATGGACCACTAGGGGGTGTGCAGTGCCTCTATGGACCACTAGGAGGTGTGCAGTGCAGTGCCTCTATAGACCACTAGGGGTTGTGCAGTGTAGTGCCTCTATAGACCACTAGGGGTTGTGCAGTGCCTCTATGGACCACTAGGGGGTGTGCAGTGCCTCTATGGACCACTAGGAGGTGTGCAGTGCAGTGCCTCTATAGACCACTAGGGGTTGTGCAGTGTAGTGCCTCTATGGACCACTAGGGGGTGTGTAGTGCCTCTATAGACCACTAGGGGGTGTGCAGTGTAGTGCCTCTATGGACCACTAGGGGGTGTGTAGTGCCTCTATAGACCACTAGGGGGTGTGCAGTGTAGTGCCTCTATAGACCACTAGGGGTTGTGCAGTGCCTCTATGGACCACTAGGAGGTGTGCAGTGCAGTGCCTCTATAGACCACTAGGGGTTGTGCAGTGCCTCTATAGACCACGAGGGGGTGTGCAGTGCCTCTATAGACCACTAGGGGGTGTGCAGTGCCTCTATGGACCACTAGGGGGTGTGCAGTGTCTCTATGGACCACTAGGGGGTGTGCAGTGCAGTGCCTCTATAGACCACTAGGGGTTGTGCAGTGCCTCTATGGACCACTAGGGGGTGTGCAGTGCCTCTATGGACCACTAGGAGGTGTGCAGTGCAGTGCCTCTATAGACCACTAGGGGTTGTGCAGTGTAGTGCCTCTATAGACCACTAGGGGTTGTGCAGTGCCTCTATGGACCACTAGGGGGTGTGCAGTGCCTCTATGGACCACTAGGAGGTTTGCAGTGCAGTGCCTCTATAGACCACTAGGGGTTGTGCAGTGTAGTGCCTCTATGGACCACTAGGGGGTGTGTAGTGCCTCTATAGACCACTAGGGGGTGTGCAGTGTAGTGCCTCTATGGACCACTAGGGGGTGTGTAGTGCCTCTATAGACCACTAGGGGTTGTGCAGTGCCTCTATAGACCACGAGGGGGTGTGCAGTGCCTCTATAGACCACTAGGGGGTGTGCAGTGCCTCTATGGACCACTAGGGGGTGTGCAGTGTCTCTATGGACCACTAGGGGGTGTGCAGTGCAGTGCCTCTATAGACCACTAGGGGTTGTGCAGTGCCTCTATGGACCACTAGGGGGTGTGCAGTGCCTCTATGGACCACTAGGAGGTGTGCAGTGCAGTGCCTCTATAGACCACTAGGGGTTGTGCAGTGCCTCTATAGACCACTAGGGGGTGTGCAGTGTAGTGCCTCTATGGACCACTAGGGGGTGTGTAGTGCCTCTATAGACCACTAGGGGCTGTGCAGTGTAGTGCCTCTATAGACCACTAGGGGGTGTGCAGTGCCTCTATGGACCACTAGGGGGTGTGCAGTGCAGTGCAGTGCCTCTATGGACCACTAGGGGGTGTGCAGTGCAGTGCCTCTATGGACCACTAGGGGGTGTGCAGTGCAGTGCCTCTATGGACCACTAGGGGGTGTGCAGTGTAGTGCCTCTATGGACCACTAGGGGGTGTGCAGTGCCTCTATGGACCACTAGGGTGTGTGCAGTGCCTCTATGGACCACTAGGGGGTGTGCAGTGCCTCTATGGACCACTAGGGTGTGTGCAGTGCCTCTATGGACCACTAGGGGGTGTGCAGTGCCTCTATGGACCACTAGGGGGTGTGCAGTGCCTCCTATGGACCAGTAGGGGGTGTGCAGTGCCTCTATGGACCAGTAGGGGTTTTGGATCAAGTTGTCTCACATCGTAGTTTCTCCTTCCTCATGGCCTCCCTCTCCTCCGGGCTGGTCTTCAGAGTCGGGGGTCTGAAGTGAGCCATGACCTTGAGGAACTGCTCGAAGCCGATCTCCTGTGAGGATCCGGCCTCATCCTGACCTTGGTTCCTGCACACCAGATCCACACGTTAGCCGAGCTCCACTAATCTTTGTTGTCATAAATTCCTCAGAGGACGTTAACGTGACCTTTGAACTCCCGCAGACCAGATAATGTTTTTATGAGCGCGTGAGTAGAAACCCAACCCCTGTTGTGTTAAGCTAGCGGGTATTGTTTTAGCGCTAAATGGAATCTTCGATGATTTCAAAACACAACTAGACACACTTTGTTCCATATTCAAGTTGGAAGGAACCACATAGCTAGTTAGCTAGTTAGTTAGTTCCTATTTTACAGTCGTCTGCCAAGCTTACGGTTTTTGACTTCAATTGACTTAGTTAGTTAGCTAGTTATCCGCCTAGTTTCTTCTCCAATAATCATTAACTTTAGAATGTGATGCCAGCAACACACAACAAAGAAGTTGGGAAAGGTGGCAATAAATACTGATAAAGTTGAGGAATGCTCACCAAACACTTATTTAGAACATCCCACAGGTGTGCAGGCTAATTGGGAACAGGTGGGTGCCATGATTGGCTATAAAAACAGATTCCCAAGGTTTTAGAACAACATATGCTGCCATCAAAGCGTCGTCTTTTTCATGGACGCCCCTGCTTATTTCAGCAAGACAATGCCAAGCCACATTCAGCACGTATTACAACCGCGTGGCATCGTAGTAAAAGAGTGCGGGTACTTTCCTGGCCTGCTGCAGTCCAGACCTGTCTCCCATCGAAACTGTGTGGCGCATTATGAAGCGTAAAATAGGACTAAAATACCGGACTGATGAAGGACTGAAGCTGTACATAAAACAAGAATGGGAAAGAATTCCACTTTCAAAGCTTCAACAATTAGTTTCCTCAGTTCCCAAACGTTTATTGAGTGTTGTTAAAAGAAAAGGTGATGTAACACAGTGGTGAACATGCCCTTTCCCAACTACTTTGGCACCTGTTGCAGCCATGAATTTATAAGTTAATTATTATTTGCAAAGTTTATGAGTTTGAACATGAAATATGTTGTCTTTGTAGCATATTCAACTGAATATGGCTTGAAAAGGATTTGCAAATCATTGTATTCTGTTTATATTTACATCTAACACCATTTCCCAACTTATATGGAAACAGGGTTTGTAGACGATGAGTCGAGTGTGTCCTGACTTCCGCGGTAGAGGTTCAGCCGAACCCTTGAGGCCGACTCACCAAACCCTTATGGTTCGATCGAACCCAGGTTAAGAACCACTGCTCGAGTGTCTGAATTACTAATGACTTAGTTAGTTGGTTAGTTATCACTAGGCCTGTAGTATCTTAACTCCTAATGACTTAGTTAGTTATCCACCCAGCTTCCGGTTTATTTTCTCCAGATGACTTAGCTAGTTAGCTAGTTATCCACTAAGCTAGTGTTAATATTAATATGTACAGGTGTAGTGTTAATAATAATAATAATAAGTACGGGTGTAGTGTTAATAATAATAATAATTCGTACGGGTGTAGTGTTAATAATATTAGTAATTCGTACGGGTGTAGTGTTATTGATAATAAGTACAGGTTTAGTGTTAATGATAATAATAAGTATGGGTGTAGTGTTAATAATAATAATATCTACGGGTATAGTGTTAATAATAATAATAAGTACGGGTGTAGTGTTAATAATAGTAGTAATTCGTACGGGTGTAGTGTTATTGATAATAAGTACAGGTTTAGTGTTAATAATAATAATAAGTATGGGTGTAGTGTTAATAATAATAATATCTACGGGTATAGTGTTAATAATAATAATAAGTACGGGTGTAGTGTTAATAATAATAATAATAATAAGTATGGTGTAGTGTTAATAATAAGTACAGGTGTAGAGTTAATTATAATAATTATAAGTACAGGTGTAGTGTTAATAGTAATAATAAGTATGGGTGTAGTATTAATAACAATAATATCTACGGGTGTAGTGTTAATAGTAATAATAAGTACGGGTGTAGTATTAATAATAATAATATCTATGGGTATAGTGTTAATAATAATAATAAGTACAGGTGTAGTGTTAATAATAGTAGTAATAAGTATGGGTGTAGTGTTAATAATAATAAGTACGGGTGTAGTGTTAATAATAGTTGTAATAATAAGTATGGTGTAGTGTTAATAATAATAAGTACGGGTGTAGTGTTGATAATAATAATAATAATAAGTATGGTGTAGTGTTAATAATAATAAGTACGGGTGTAGTGTTAATAATAGTAGTAATAATAAGTATGGTGTAGTGTTAATAATAATAAGTACGGGTGTAGTGTTGATAATAATAATAATAATAAGTATGGTGTAGTGTTAATAATAATAATATATACGGGTGTAGTGTTAATAATAAGTACAGGTGTAGAGTTAATTATAATAATTATAAGTACAGGTGTAGTGTTAATAACAATAATAATAAAAATTATGAGTGTAGTGTTAATAAGTACGGGTGTAGTGTTAATTATAATAAGTACGGGTGTAGTGTTAATAATAATAATAACAAGTACGGGTGTAGTGTTAATAATAATAATAACGAGTGTAGTGTTAATAATAATAAAAATAATAAGTACGGGTATAGTGTTAATAATAAGTACGGGTGAAGTATTAATGATAATAATCAGTACGAGTGTAGTGTTGATTATAATAATAATAATATCTATGGGTGTAGTGTTAATGATAATAATAATAATAGTAAGTATGGGTGTAGTGTTAATAATAGTAGTACTAAGCTACCGTGTAGTGTTAATAGTACCTAATCAGCCTACCCGGTAGTACGTACAATCCACCACGACGACCACCTACGGTGATAGTGTACCTCCTACTCACTCATCCACCGACCTGCATCGTGTAATAACCTCAAGCATCTCACGCGTACAACCCATTAATACCTATAAATAATTATTATCTTTATGATAAGTACTGCTAACAATCGAAGGTGTGTTTATGTTTGAGTGAAGTTTGCACCTTTTGTCAAAGAAAGCTTCGATGATTTGCTTCTTGATGGGATTGTTGGCCAGAGACACCACCTTCTCCAGGCTCTCTCTGCTGCACACACACACACACACACACACACACACACACACACACACACACACACACACACACACACACACACACACACAATAGTTGATATGATCAGACGGTGTTTCAATCAAATCCTTCCTGCTAAAAGTCAAAGATCCTTTATGGAAGGATATCAAAGATCTTCTAAATGACAGGAGCACCCCACTTCAACTTAAAGACAGCATAAGTGCATTCCACATGTTAAAAATAAATAGTTTAGTGTAATAATTTCACTGTTGTGACATTGCACACTACAAAATCACAAAAGGATTTATGATTTTTGCTGATATCGTACGGGATCGATATCTGTGTCGGACAAGACGCAAGGCACCAGTACCGGAAGTGTTAGATTTTGTAAAGACACTACTGTCACAGTCCCATCATCAAGTGCTTTTTAGCCAGAATCAACAGGCAGCTGCAAATTGCAAAATATTTTACTACCTTATAAGGACGCAAGGAAGTTGTTGACTCCGCCTCCAACAAAGAGTTGAAACATTCCAATTGTGCAAGATGACACAAAGAAATCAATCAAGTGAGTTTTAATTGTGAGCTGGTCAGACGGGTTTTAGCCCTTTTTATGTCCGCCAACGCTGACCAGAAGTGACTCAGCTAAGTTAGACCTTCACCAAAAGTGACTCAGCTAAGTTAGACCTGGACCAGAAGTGACACAACTAAGTTAGACCTTCACCAGAAGTGACACAACTAAGTTAGACCTGGACCAGAAGTGACACAACTAAGTTAGACCTTCACCAGAAGTGACACAACTAAGTTAGACCTTCACCAAAACTGACACAACTAAGTTAGACCTGGACCAGAAGTGACTCAGCTAAGTTAGACCTTCACCAAAACTGACACAACTAAGTTAGACCTTCACCAGAAGTGACTCAGCTAAGTTAGACCTGGACCAAAACTGACACAACTAAGTTAGACCTTCACCAGAAGTGACACAACTAAGTTAGACCTTCACCAAAACTGACACAACTAAGTTAGACCTGGACCAAAACTGACACAACTAAGTTAGACCTGGACCAGAAGTGACACAACTAAGTTAGACCTTCACCAAAACTGACACAACTAAGTTAGACCTGGACCAAAACTGACACAACTAAGTTAGACCTTCACCAGAAGTGACACAACTAAGTTAGACCTTCACCAAAACTGACACAACTAAGTTAGACCTGGACCAGAAGTGACACAACTAAGTTAGACCTTGACCAAAACTGACACAACTAAGTTAGACCTTCACCAGAAGTGACGCAACTAAGTTAGACCTTCACCAGAAGTGACACAACTAAGTTAGACCTTGACCAAAACTGACACAACTAAGTTAGACCTGGACCAGAAGTGACACAACTAAGTTAGACCTTGACCAAAACTGACACAACTAAGTTAGACCTTCACCAGAAGTGACACAACTAAGTTAGACCTTGACCAGAAGTGACACAACTAAGTTAGACCTTCACCAGAAGTGACACAACTAAGTTAGACCTTGACCAGAAGTGACACAACTAAGTTAGACCTTCACCAAAACTGACACAACTAAGTTAGACCTTCACCAGAAGTGACACAACTAAGTTAGACCTTCACCAAAACTGACACAACTAAGTTAGACCTTCACCAAAACTGACAAAACTAAGTTAGACCTTCACCAGAAGTGACACAACTAAGTTAAACCTTCACCAAAACTGACACAACTAAGTTAGACCTTCACCAAAACTGACACAACTAAGTTAGACCTTCACCAAACTGACACAACTAAGTTAGTCCTTCACCAGAAGTGACACAACTAAGTTAAACCTGGACCAGAAGTGACACAACTAAGTTAGACCTTCACCAAAACTGACACAACTAAGTTAGACCTTCACCAGAAGTGACACAACTAAGTTAGACCTTGACCAGAAGTGACACAACTAACTTAGACCTTGACCAAAACTGACACAACTAAGTTAGACCTTCACCAAAACTGACACAACTAAGTTAGACCATCACCAGAAGTGACACAACTAAGTTAGACCTTCACCAAAACCGACACAACTAAGTTAGACCATCACCAGAAGTGACACAACTAAGTTAGACCTTCACCAGAAGTGACACAACTAAGTTAGACCATGACCAAAACTGACACAACAAAGTTAGACTTTGACCAGAAGTGACACAACTAAGTTAGACCATGACCAAAACTGACACAACAAAGTTAGACTTTGACCAGAAGTGACACAACTAATTTAGACCTTCACCAAAACTGACACAACTAAGTTAGACCTTCACCAAAACTGACACAACTAAGTTAGACCTTCACCAGAAGTGACACAACTAAGTTAGACCTTCACCAAAAGTGACACAACTAAGTTAGACCTTCACCAGAAGTGACACAACTAAGTTAAACCCTGACCAGAAGTGACACAACTAAGTTAAACCCTGACCAGAAGTGACACAACTAAGTTAGACCTTCACCAAAACTGACACAACTAAGTTAGACCTTCACCAGAAGTGACACAACTAAGTTAGACCTTCACCAAAACTGACACAACTAAGTTAGACCTTCACCAGAAGTGACACAACTAAGTTAGACCTTCACCAACAACTAAGTTAGACCTTCACCAAAACTGACACAACTAAGTTAGACCTTCACCAAAACTGACACAACCAAGTTAGACCATCGCCAGAAGTGACACAACTAAGTTAGACCTTCACCAAAACTGACACAACCAAGTTAGACCATCACCAGAAGTGACACAACTAAGTTAAATCTTCACCAGAAGTGACACAACTAAGTTAGACCTGGACCAGAAGTGACACAACTAAGTTAGACCTTCACCAGAAGTGACACAACTAAGTTATACCTTCACCAAAACTGACACAACTAAATTAGACCTTGACCAGAAGTGACAGAACTAAGTTATACCTTCACCAAAACTTACACAAATAAGTTAGACCTTCACCAGAAGTGACACAACTAAGTTATACCTTCACCAAAACTGACACAACTAAGTTAGACCTTCACCAAAACTGACACAACCAAGTTAGACCATCACCAGAAGTGACACAACTAAGTTAGACCTTGACCAAAACTGACACAACTAAGTTAGACCTTCACCAAAACTGACACAACTAAGTTAGACCTTCACCAAAACTGACACAACTAAGTTAGACCTGGACCAGAAGTGACACAACTAAGTTAGACCTTCACCAAAACTGACACAACTAAGTTAGACCTTCACCAAAACTGACACAACCAAGTTAGACCATCACCAGAAGTGACACGACTAAGTTAGACCTTGACCAAAACTGACACAACTAAGTTAGACCTTCACCAAAACTGACACAACTAAGTTAGACCTTCACCAAAACTGACACAACTAAGTTAGACCTGGACCAGAAGTGACACAACTAAGTTAGACCTTCACCAAAACTGACACAACTAAGTTAGACCTTCACCAAAACTGACACAACTAAGTTAGACCTTGACCAGAAGTGACTCAGCTAAGTTAGACCTTGACCAAAACTGACACAACTAAGTTAGACCTTCACCAGAAGTGACACAACTAAGTTAGACCTTGACCAAATCTGACACAACTAAGTTAGACCTTGACCAGAAGTGACACAACTAAGTTAGACCTTCACCAGAAGTGACACAACTAAGTAGAAGTGACACAACTAAGTTAGACCTGGACCAGAAGTGACACAACTAAGTTAGACCTTCACCAGAAGTGACACAACTAAGTTAGACCTGGACCAGAAGTGACACAACTAAGTTAGACCTTCACCAAAACTGACACAACTAAGTTAGACCTTCACCAAAACTGACACAACTAAGTTAGACCTTGACCAGAAGTGACTCAGCTAAGTTAGACCTTGACCAAAACTGACACAACTAAGTTAGACCTTCACCAGAAGTGACACAACTAAGTTAGACCTTGACCAAAACTAACACAACTAAGTTAGACCTTCACCAGAAGTGACTCAGCTAAGTTAAACCTTGACCAGAAGTGACACAACTAAGTTAGACCTTGACCAGAAGTGACACAACTAAGTTAGACCTTCACCAAAACTGACACAACTAGGTTAGACCTTGACCAGAAGTGACACAACTAAGTTAGACCTTGACCAGAAGTGACACAACTAAGTTAGACCTTCACCAGAAGTGACACAACTAAGTTAGACCTTCACCAGAAGAGACACAACTAAGTTAGACCTTCACCAGAAGAGACACAACTAAGTTAGACCTGGACCAGAAGTGACACAACTAAGTTAGACCTTGACCAAAACTGACACAACTAAGTTAGACCTTCACCAGAAGTGACACAACTAAGTTAGACCTTGACCAAAACTGACACAACTAAGTTAGACCTTCACCAGAAGTGACACAACTAAGTTAGACCTTCACCAGAAGTGACACAACTAAGTTAGACCTTCACCAGAAGAGACACAACTAAGTTAGACCTGGACCAGAAGTGACACAACTAAGTTAGACCTTGACCAAAACTGACACAACTAAGTTAAACCTTCACCAGAAGTGACACAACTAAGTTAGACCTTGACCAAAACTGACACAACTAAGTTAGACCTTCACCAGAAGTGACACAACTAAGTTAAACCCTGACCAGAAGTGACACAACTAAGTTAGACCTTCACCAGAAGAGACACAACTAAGTTAGACCTGGACCAGAAGTGACACAACTAAGTTAGACCTTGACCAAAACTGACACAACTAAGTTAAACCTTCACCAGAAGTGACACAACTAAGTTAGACCTTGACCAAAACTGACACAACTAAGTTAGACCTTCACCAGAAGTGACACAACTAAGTTAAACCCTGACCAGAAGTGACACAACTAAGTTAGACCTTGACCAAAACTGACACAACTAAGTTAGACCTTGACCCGAAGTGACACAACTAAGTTAAACCCTGACCAGAAGTGACACAACTAAGTTAGACCTGGACCAGAAGTGACACAACTAAGTTAGACCTTCGCCAAAACTGACACAACTAAGTTAGACCTTGACCAGAAGTGACACAACTAAGTTAGACCTGGACCAGAAGTGACACAACTAAGTTAGACCTTGACCAAAACTGACACAACTAAGTTAGACCTTCACCAGAAGTGACACAACTAAGTTAGACCTTGACC
>NC_084611.1:3796556-3866556 GCF_033978795.1 Nerophis ophidion | reverse complement strand
AATAATACGTTACATGTGTATATATATACACACACACATCCATATATATACACACACACACACACATACATGTATATATATATACACACACACATCCATATATATACACATTAATAGACACACACATACATGTGTATATATATACACAAACACATATCCATATATATATACATACATATATACACACACAAACATGTGTATATATACACACACACACATCCATATATATACATACATATATACACACACACACACACATACATGTGTATATATATATATATACACACACACATCCATATATATACATACATACACACACATACATGTATATATAAACACACACACACACATCCATATATATATACATACATATATACACACACACACACATACATGTGTATATATATACACACACACACACATCCATATATATACATACATACATACACACACACATACATGTATATATACACACACACATCCATATATATACACACACACACACATACATGTGTATATATATATATACACACACACACATCCATGTATATACATACATATATACACACACACACACACATACTTGTGTATATATACACACACACATCCATATATATACATACACACACACACACATACATGTATATATAAACACACACACATCCATATATATACACATATATACACACACACACATACATGTGTATATACATACACACACACATCCATATATATACACACATATATACACACACACACACACATACATGTGTATATATATACACACACACATCCATATATATACACACATATATACACACACACACACACATACATGTGTATATATACACACACACATCCATATATATATACACACACACACATACATGTGTATATATATACACACACACATATCCATATATATATACATACATATATACACACACACACATACATGTGTATATATATACACACACACATCCATATATATACATGCATATACACACACACACACATACATGTGTATATATATACACACACATCCATATATATACATACATACACACACACATACATGTATATATAAACACACACACATCCATATATATACATACATACACACACATCCATATATATACATACATATACATACATACACACACATACATGTGTATATATATACACACACACATCCATATATATACATTCATACACACACACGTGTATATATATATATATACACACACACATCCATATATATACATTCATACACACACGTGTATATATACACACACACACACACACATCCATATATATACATTCATACACACACGTGTATATATATATATACACACACACACATCCATATATATACATTCATACACACACACGTGTGTATATATATATACATATATATATATACACACACACACATCCATATATATACATTCATACACACACACGTGTGTATATATATATACATATATATATATACACACACACATCCATATATATACATACATACACATACATACACACACACATGTGTATATATATATACACACACACATATAATTGTACCCGCAATTGATGTTTAAATGATCATTTTACACTAAATAAATGTATAAAAAAAAAAATGCTGACTCATACCAAATGTTCACATGCGGAAAGTAAAACAAAAATACATCTTTCAAAACATAAAAAATTGTTCCTGGCAGCAAAATGCAGAATAACTTTTGTCCAACTGGATCAACTCTGTTCCTAATAAAGTGGCCATGGAGTCACGTTTCCACACTTCTCTTTTTTGGGGAAGAAAAAAAAGCTCAGCATATAAAAGTGAGAAGAAAAAATAATAAATAATAATAATAATTATTATTATTATTATTATGTAAAAACTTACTTACATCCAGTTTTTTGCACCAAGTCTTGGTACTGGTTCTGCTCGGGACGCGTCTGGGATCCTCCCATGCCTTCTCTCTCTCTCTCTGTGTGTGTGTGTGTGTGTGTGTGCGTGTGTGTGTGTGTGTGTGTGTGTGTGTGTGTGTGCGCCCCCCCCCCCCCCCCCCAGGGTCCCAAGTCCTCGCACACTTCAGACAAGGTAAGACTTTTATTGCGCTTTTATTGTGAAAAGACTTTTGAAGAGACGGTCGGTAAATAAGAATTATGACGGCAACAAAACAAGATAAAAAAAAATGCTTGAGTGTGAGATTTCTTTTGTTTTGTTTGACGGAACTTTTTTCTTTTTTTCTTCACTTCCGCCATCTTTTTGTGTGGGACACTTGATTAGGTACACCGCGACGGCGTCAACTAAATAGACATTTCTTCTCACTTTAAACTCCACAGATTGTTTTTTTTTCTACAGGAAAGTTTTGTGCCATAAAATTGTTTATTTTGCTTTAAAATGTGATATGTTAACTATTTTATTTCGATCACAAGTGCGTCACTTCCGGTCACCACTGGGCGGCGCTGTGACGCCATCAGGAAGTGATCTATTTGTTTTGTATTGTTTAACAATATAACTTCTTTTCCTAACAATATACTTTTTAAAAAATATTTTCTACAATAAACTTTTTTCTAATTATTTTTTAACAACACTTTTCAAAAAAAAAAAGTTTAAACTACATTGTTGAAAGTCGGTGTATTCTTAAAAAACTTTTGAAAATGATTTCTGACAATGTACTTTTTTTAAAACAATATTGTTGAAAATAAGAATGTAGAATATTGTTAAACCATTTCCAAAATAAGTGTATTGTTAATCATTTAAAAATGTATCTATTTTAAAACAAAATAACATATATTTTTAAAAAATATATATTTTGGATTATATTACCTTATTTTTTTTAAATTTCATTAATAATTTCAGAAAATAAACATTTAAATGATTGTTTTTAACCAACATACTTAGTTTTGTATTATTTTTAACAATGTAGCTTTTTACTTCATGTTTGTGTTCAACAGTATATTTTTTAACAATTATTTCGGCAACATACTTTTACAAGTATATTGTTAAAAATAATTTACAAAAATAAGTGTATTGTTAAAAAATAACATTTTGGATTATATTACAAGATGTATTTTTATTTATTTTAAATGTCAGAAAATAACCATTTAAATGATTGTTTTTAACAACATACTTAATTTTGTTTTGTTATTTTGAACAATGTATCATTTCACTTAATTTTTGTGTTCAACAAAATACTTTTATTTTTTTAACGATTTAAGCATCATACTTTTACAAGTATATTGTTAAAAATAATTTACAAAAATGAGTGTATTGTTCGATATAAAATTTTGGATTATATTACCTTAGTTTTTTTAATTTCATTGATAATTTCAAAAAATAAACATTTAAATGATTGTTTTTAACCGACATACTTAATTTTGTATTATTTTTAACAATGTAGCTTTTTACTTAATGTTTGTGTTCAACAGTATATTTTTTAACAATTATTTCAGCAACATACTTTTACAATTATATTGTTAAAAATAATTTACGAAAATAAGTGTACTGTTAAAAAATAACATTTTGGATTATATTACAAGATGTATTTTTATTTATTTTAAAGTGTCAGAAAATAACCATTTAAATTATTGTTTTTAACAACATACTTAATTTTGTTTTGTTATTTTGAAAAATGTATCTTTTTACTTAATTTTTGTGTTCAACGTTATACTTTTTTTTTAATGATTTCAGCATCATACTTTTACAAGTATATTGTTAAAAACAATTTACAAAAATGAGTTCAATATAAAATTTTGGATTATATTACCTTAGTTTTTTTTATTTCATTGATAATTTTAGAAAATAAACATTTAAATGATTGTTTTTAACCAACATACTTAATTTTGTATTATTTTTAACAATGTAGCTTTTTACTTAATGTTTGTGTTCAACAGTATATTTTTTAACAATTATTTCAGCAACATACTTTTACAAGTATATTGTTAAAAATAATTTACAAAAATAAGTGTACTGTTTAAAAAATAACATTTTGGATTATATTACAAGATGTATTTTTTATTTATTTTATAATGTCAGAAAATAACCATTTAAATTATTGTTTTTAACAACACTTAATTTTGTATTGTTATTTTGAACAATGAATCGTTTTGCTTAATTTTTGTGTTCAACAATATACTTTTTTTTTTTATGATTTCAGCATCATACTTTTACAAGTATATTGTTAAAAATAATTAACAAAAATGAGTGTATTGTTCAATATAACATTTTGGATTATATTACCTTAGTTTTTTTAATTTCATTGAAAAATTCATAAAATAAACATTTAAATGATTGTTTTTAACCAACATACGTAATTTTGTATTATTTTTAACAATGTAGCTTTTTACTTAATGTTTGTGTTCAACAGTATATTTTTTAACAATTATTTCAGCAACATACTTTTACAAGTATATTGTTAAAAATAATTTACAAAAATAAGTGTACTGTTAAAAAATAACATTTTGGATTATATTACAAGATGTATTTTTATTTATTTTAAATGTCAGAAAATAACCATTTAAATTATTGTTTTTAACAACATACTTAATTTTGTATTGTTATTTTGAACAATGTATCTTTTTACTTAATTTTTGTGTTCAACAAAATACTTTTATTTTTTTTAATGAGTTCAGCATCATACTTTTACAAGTATATTGTTAAAAATAATTTACAAAAATGAGTGTATTGTTCAATATAACATTTTGGATTATATTACCTTAGTTTTTTTTTTAATTTCATTGATAATTTTAGAAAATAAACATTTAAATGATTGTTTTTAACCAACATACTTAATTTTGTATTATTTTTAACAATGTAGCTTTTTACTTAATGTTTGTGTTCAACAGTATATTTTTTTAACAATTATTTCAGCAACATACTTTTACAAGTATATTGTTAAAAATAATTTACAAAAATAAGTGTACTGTTAAAAAATAACATTTTGGATTATATTAAAATATGTATTTTTATTTATTTTAAATGTCAGAAAATAACCATTTATATTATTGTTTTTAACGACATACTTAATTTTGTTTTGTTATTTTGAACAATGTGTCATTTTACTTAATTTTTGTGTTCAACAAAATACTTTTATTTTTTATGATTTCAGCATCATACTTTTACAAGTATATTGTTAAAAATAATTTACAAAAATGAGTGTATTGTTCAATATAAAATTTTGGATTATATTACCTTAGTTTTTTTAATTTCATTGAAAATTTCAGAAAATAAACATTTAAATGATTGTTTTTAACCGACATACTTAATTTTGTATTATTTTTGACAATGTAGCTTTTTACTTAATGTTTGTGTTCAACAGTATATTTTTTAACAATTATTTCAGCAACATACTTTTACAAGTATATTGTTAAAAATCATTTACAAAAATAAGTGTACTGATAAAAAACAACATTTTGGATTATATTACAAGATGTATTTTTATTTATTTTAAATGTCAGAAAATAACCATTTAAATTATTGTTTTTAACAACATACTTAATTTTGTATTGTTATTTTGAACAATGTATCATTTTACTTAATTTTTGTGTTCAACAATATACTTTTTCTTAAATGATTTCAGCATCATACTTTTACAAGTATATTGTTAAAAATAATTTACAAAAATGAGTGTATTGTTCAATATAAAATTTTGGATTATATTACCTTAGTTTTTTTAATTTCATTGATAATTTTAGAAAATAAACATTTAAATGATTGTTTTTAACCAACATACTTAATTTTGTATTATTTTTAACTATGTAGCTTTTTACTTAATGTTTGTGTTCAACATTATATTTTTTAACAATTATTTGAGCAACATACTTTTACAAGTATATTGTTAAAAATAATTTACAAAAATAACATTATGGATTATATTACAAGATGTATTTTTATTTATTTTAAAGTGTCAGAAAATAACCATATAAATTTTTGTTTTTAACAACGTACTTAATTTTGTATTGTTATTTTGAACAATGTATCATTTTACTTAATTTTTGTGTTCAGCAATATACTTTTTAAAAAAAAAATTATTTAAGCATCATACTTTTACAAGTATATTGTTAAAAATGATTTACAAAATTAAGTGTATTGTTCAATATAAAATTTTGGATTATATTACCTTAGTTTTTTTAATTTCATTGATAATTTTAGAAAATAAACATTTAAATGATTGTTTTTAACCAACATACTTAATTTTGTATTATTTTTAACAATGTAGCATTTTACTTAATGTTTGTGTTCAACAGTATATTTTTTAACAATTATTTCGGCAACATACTTTTACAATTATATTGTTAAAAATAATTTACAAAAATAAGTGTACTGTTTAAAAAATAACATTTTGGATTATATTACAAGATGTATTTTTATTTATTTTAAATGTTAGAAAATAACCATTTAAATTATTGTTTTTAACAAAATACTTAATTTTGTTTTGTTATTTAATTTTTGTGTTCAACAATATACTTTTTTTTTAAATGATTTCAGCAACATACTTTTATAAGTATATTGTTAAAAATAATTTACAAAAATTAGTGTATTGTTCAATATAACATTTTGGATTATATTACATGATATATATTTTTTTCATTTATAGTTTCAGAAAATAAACATTTAAATTATTGGTTAACAACATAATTTTGTATTATTTTTTAACAATGTACCTTTTTACTTAATTTTGTTTTAACGGTATACTTTTTAAAAATTATTTTCAGCTATATACTTTATTTTTTTTTTTACTTAATTTTTACTTTACACAATTTAATTCTGTGTATTGTTAATAACAATTAAAAATAAATGTATTGTTAAAAAAATCTGAAAAAATAGGTATAAACTTGAAAATAATTTTGACAAACTTAAAAAAAAAAGTAAAATAATTTAAAATTATATAACGCACTTAATTTTGTATTATCATTTTTAACAATATTCCTTTTTACTTCATTTTTGTGTTCAACAATATACTTAAAAAAAAATATTTTGAGCAATATACTTTTGTTTTTTTAACTTAATATGGTTTTAAAAGTGTAAATTAAGATTTTTTTTAAGTATATTGTTAAAAAATAATTTATAAAAATAAGTGTATTGTTGATGACAATGAAAAAAATAAATGTATTATTAAAAATAAGAATAATGTCAAAAATCAATGGAAAAAAAAAAACAGAAAGCAAAACGCCGAGTGTACCTAATGAAGTGTCCTGTGACAACACATGGACGCCAGGTGTGTGACGTTTAGGGCGTGTTTAATTTATGTGGGCGTGGCTTGCTGCAGGTCCCGGTAAAGGTCCCGGGCCGTGTCCGCCGTCTCCTGCGTGTCTCCCGGGTATCGCGAGCTCAGCTCCTCGTTGGCGACGTAGTGCGTGTCGGCGAACTCACAGAAGTAGCGACCCACCTCCGGGTGAGCGATCTCCAGCGGGCTGGCGTGCGGCTCCAGGTTCTCTGCGGACAAGTTCTCAATAAGCGCTGACTCGGGTTTTGTGCCGACACCGCCCCGGTCCGCACTTGAAAACAACAAGGCCTTGATAATGATCTGGGGTGCATGAGAGAGTGGAAGCAGCTTTTTACAGCGCATGCAGAGCTCCATAAAGCTGCTGGGAAGTTCAAATGCGGTTCAGTAAAAAATGTTACATCAGGAGGTTGCCTACAGCCACAGCAATTAGTGAAAACTTGTTTATGGATGGGACAGAAATAGGTAAATACATTTGAAATAATGACTTAAATTGGAAACAAACTAATACACATTTTTATAATTTAGTTTTTGTGTACTTAAATGTGCATAAATAAAATTGGAATAATATATTTAACTTTGATTAATGTGAATTTTAATAAATGCGTCATCTATTTATTTAATTTACATAAAAATGTATAAATAAAATTGGAATTAAATATTTAACTTTAATCAATTTGAATAAATGTGTCATTAATTTATTTAATGTACTGAAATGTGTATAAATAAAATTGTAATTAAATATTTAACTTTAATGTGAATTTGAATAAATGTGCCATTAATTTATTTAATGTACTAAAATGTTTATAAATCAAATTGTAATTAAATATTTAACTTTAATATGAATTTGAATAAATGTGTATTTAATGTACTTAAGTGTGTATAAATGATATTGGAATAATATATTTTACTTGAATTAATATGAATTTGAATAAATGTGTCATTAATTTGTTTAATCTACTGAAATGTGTATAAATAAAATTGGAATTAAATATTTAACTTTAACATGAATTTGAATAAATGTGTCATTAATTAATTAAATATTTAACTTTAATTAACATTAATTTAAATGATTTAAGCATCATACTTTAAATGTGTCAATAAATGTGTCATTAATTTATTTAATGTACTTAAATGTGTATAAATGATATTGGAATAATATATTTTACTTGAATTAATAGGAATTTGAATAAAGGTGTCATTAATTTATTTAATCTACTGAAATGTGTAGGAATAAAATTGGAATTAAATATTTAACTTTAATTAACATGAATTTGAATAAATGTGTCAATGTATTTAATTTACTGAAATGTGTATAAATAAAATTGGAATTAAATATTTAACTTTAATATGAATTTGAATAAATGTGTCATTAATTTAATTATTTGTACTTAAGCGTGTATAAATTATTTTTGGAATAATATATTTGACTTGAACTAATATGAATTTGAATAAATGTGTCATTAATGTATTTAATCTACTGAAATGTGTATAAATAAAATTGGAATTAAATATTTAACTTTAATTAAATGAATTTGAATAAATTTGTCATTATTTAATGTACTTAAATGTGTATAAATGATATTGGAATAATATATTTTACTTGAATTAATATGAATTTGAATAAATGTGTCATTAATTTGTTTAATGTACTGAAATGTGTAGAAATAAAATTGTCATAAATTATTTAACTTTAATATGAATTTGAATAAATGTGTCATTAATTTATTGAATGTACTTAAATGTGTATAAATTATTTTTGGAATAATATATTTTACTTGAATTAATATGAATTTAAATAAATGTGTCATTAATGTATTTAATGTACTGAAATGTGTAGAAATAAAATTGGAATTAAATATTTAACTTTAATCAATATGAATTTGAATAAATGTGTCATTAATTTATTTAATGTACTTAAGTGTGTATAAATGATATTCGAATAATATATTTTACATTAATTAATATGAATTTTAATAAACGTGTCTTATTTATTTAATGTACATAAATATGTATAAATAAAATTGGAATTAAATATTTAACTTTAATCAATATGAATATGAATAAATGTGTCATTAATTTATTTAATGTACTAAAATGTGTATTAATACAATTGTAAATAAATATTTAACTTTAATATGAATTTTAATAAATGTGTCATTAATTTATTTAATGTACTTAAATGTGTATAAATTATTTTTGGAATAATATATTTTACTTGAATTAATATGAATTTGAATAAATGTGTCATTAATGTATTTAATTTACTGAAATGTGTATAAATAAAATTGTAATTAAATATTTAACTTTAATCAATATGAGTTTGAATAAATGTGTCATTAATTTATTTAATGTACTAAAATGTGTATAAATAAAATTGGAATTAAATATTTAACTTTAATATGAATTTTAATAAATGTGTCATTAATTTATTTAATGTACTTAAATGTGTATAAATTATTTTTGGAATAATATATTTTACTTGAATTAATATGAATTTGAATAAATGTGTCAATGTATTTAATTTACTGAAATGTGCATAAATAAAATTGGAATTAAATATTTAACTTTAATCAATATGAATTTGAATAAATGTCATTAATTTATTTAATGTACTGAAATGTGTATAAATAACATTGGAATTAAATATTTAACTTTAATTAACATGAATTTGAATAAATTTGTCATTATTTAATATACTTAAATGTGTATAAATGATATTGGAATAATATATTTTACTTGAATTAATATGAATTTGAATAAATGTGTCATTAATTTATTTAATGTACTAAAATGTGTAGAAATAAAATTGTAATTAAATATTTAACTTTAATATGAATTTGAATAAATGTGTCATTAATTTATTTAATGTACTTAAATGTGTACAAATAAAATTGGAATAATATATTTTACTTGAATTAATATGAATTTGAATACATTTGTCATTAATTTATTTAATGTACTTAAATGTGCATGAATAAAATTGGAATTAAATATTTAACTTTAATCAATTTGAATAAATGTGTCATTAATGTATTTAATGTACTTAAATGTGTATAAATAAAATTGGAATTAAATATTTAACTTTAATCAATATGAATTTGAATAAATGTGTCATTAATTTATTTAATGTACTAAAATGTGTTTTAATACAATTGTAATTAAATATTTAACTTTAATATGAATTTGAATAAATGTGTCAATGTATTTAATGTACTAAAATGTGTATAAATAAAATTGTCATTAAATATTTAACTTTAATATGAATTTGAATAAATGTGTCATTAATTTATTTAATGTACTTAAGTGTGTATAAATGATATTGGAATAATATATTTTACTTGAATTAATATGAATTTGAATAAATGTGTCAATGTATTTAATGTACATAAAAATGTATAAATAAAATTGGAATTTAATATTTCACTTTAATTAACATGAATTTGAATAAATGTGTCATTAATTTATTTAATGTACTTAAATGTGTATAAATTATTTTTGGAATATAGTATTTTACTTGAATTAATATGAATTTGAATAAATGTGTCAATGTATTTAATGTACTGAAATGTGTATAAATAAAATTGTCATTAAATATTTAACTTTAATATGAATTTGAAAAAATGTGTCATTAATTTATTTAATGTACTGAAATGTGTAGAAATAAAATTGGAATTAAATATTTAACTTTAATTACATGAATTTGAATAAATGTGTCATTTATTTATTTAATGTACTAAAATGTGTATAAATAAAATTGGAATTAAATATTTAACTTTAACATGAATTCGAATAAATGTGTCATTAATGTATTTAATGTACTTAAATGTGCATAAATAAAATCGGAATTAAATATTTAACTTCAATTAACATGAATTTGAATAAATGTGTCATTAATTTAATTAATGTACTTAATTGTGTATCCACAAAATTGTAACTTAATAATTAACATGAATACAAATTTTAATAGATTTGTCATTAATTTATTTAAAGTACTTACCATTCATACAATTTTTAACAAACA
Organism: Nerophis ophidion; assembly: GCF_033978795.1. Classification (NCBI taxonomy): domain Eukaryota; kingdom Metazoa; phylum Chordata; class Actinopteri; order Syngnathiformes; family Syngnathidae; genus Nerophis; species Nerophis ophidion. The sequence continues at coordinate 3,855,306 of NC_084611.1, read as the reverse complement.
TGTCAATTTATTTACTAAAAAATGTCTAATTAAAATTGGAAATCAAATCAAATTTAGACTTTTTTTATTTTTATAAATATGCCATTATTAATGTACCTAAATGTTTAAATACAATCGGAATTCAATAACTACATTAAAACATTAATACAAATTGTATTAAATGTGTCCAAATAAAATTGCAATTAAATACATTAGAATTATTACACATTTTAACAAATGTGTCACTAATTTAAGTAACTTATGTAAATACATAAAATACAAATGAAATAATTAACATTGATTAATACACATTGTAATAAGTGTGATTCATTTATGTAAACACATTCATAAACTGCAACATTTATGTTCATTAAATATAAAATTAAGCAAATTAAAAGATGTAATAATTACATCGAGGAAGAAATAATTCAATTGTGAAGTCACTAAAATGATTTAAATGACACATTTCAATTAATTTGAGGCTCGTTAAGACTTTCGGAGATGTTGAATGTTTGTTGATGACTTTCTTGATCAGCGACCCCAAACAGGGACGAGCGGTAGAAAATGGATGGATGGATACTTGACCATTTGAAGCGAAACACCAGACTCCTGTGCAAGGACGCCCCCTGGTGGCGGCAGTTTGCGGCGCTCACCTTGCGCGGCGTAGCGACAGGTGCCGTCCTGCACCAGCACGTTGTAGAAAGGCTGCTGGGCGCCGTGGGTCAGCTGCTGGACCCTCATGGTGGTGATCCACTCCTGGCTCATGGTGCAGCGGGGGTCCCAGCCGTACACCACGCAGTTGTAGCCGGACCTGAACGGCGGGAGCGCATTGTGACGTCCGGGCGTACTTGCCAACCCTCCCGGATTGTCCGGGAGACTCCCCAAATTCAGTGCCTCTCCCGAAAACCTCCCGGGACAAATTTTCTCCCGAAATTCAGGCCACGCCCCCTCCAGCTCCACGCAGACCTGACTCGATGTAGTGACCCTCTTTAACAGGACAATACTGCCATCTACTGTACATTGAATGGAATGTAAATATATTCTACATTTAAGTGCAGTCAAGGAAAATGCATTAGGGAGTCTGTTTTGAAGCCCAGGGTAAGGAGACGTAACTTCATCACGTCGCCTGGTTATTGACTCCAACCCAACGAGCAAAATGAAGAAATACGCTTGCAAGTTCCAAAACGAATGGAAATAAGAATTTCAGTTTATCCAGGAGAGTTCAAAGGGGAAGGGGTATGTTGCCTGTAAATTTTGTAGAACAGACTTCTCCATTGAACACGGCGGCCGAACGGATATACTCAAGTCGTGAACGGTCAGTCAGCGGGAGCGCATTGTGACGTCCGGGCGTACTTGCCAACCCTCCCGGATTGTCCGGGAGACTCCCGAAATTCAGTGCCTCTCCCGAAAACCCCCCGGGACAAATTTTCCCCCCCGAAATTCAGGCGGAGCTGGAGGCCACGCCCCCTCCAGCTCCACGCAGACCTGACTCAATGTTGTGACCCTCTTAAACAGGACAATACTGCCATCTACTGTACATTGAATGGAATGTAAATACATTCTACATTTAAGTGCAGTCAAGGAAAATGCATTAGGGAGTCTGTTTTGAAGCCCAGGGTAAGGAGACGTAACTTCATCACCTCGCCTGGTTATTGACTCCAACCCAACGAGCAAAATGAAGAAATACGCTTGCAAGTTCCAAAACGAATGGAAACAAGGATTTCAGTTTATCCAGGAGAGTTCAAAGGGAAAGGGGTATGTTGCCTGTAAATTTTGTAGAACAGACTTCTCCATTGAACACGGCGGCCGAACGGATATACTCAGTCATGAACGGAAGCACAAGGCAGCATCCTCCACAAGCCAGTATTATAGCCCACCTCGCAAAATGGAGACCCGATGGTGTAACTTAATCTGAGACAAATATAGCTATGCTGATAGCTGGTAGCAACATCCCGTTCTCAGTTACGGATGTCTACAACAAATCCGTGAAGGATGTTCCCGGATTCGGAGATCGCTCGCCAATACGCAAATGGCAGAACAAAGGTTACTCAAATAGTGAAAGGTAAGTGTTGTTGTTTTTTTTTTTTAGTAACCAGCAAGCACAGTGCAGTTAGTAGAACTGTTTTTTAATTATTGTGTATTTGATAGGTGCCGTCGGAAATTCAAATATTTATTTTATTTATATTTATAATAAAATAAATATAAATAGCTAGAATTCACTGAAAGTCAAGTATTTCATACATGTATATGTTTATATATATATATGAAATACTCGAGTTGGTGAATTATACGCCACCCCTCTTAACCACGCCCCCCGCCCAACCACGCCTCCGCCCCACCCCCCGACCACGCCCCCCCCCCACCTCCCGAAATCGGAGATCTCAAGGTTGGCAAGTATGCGTGTGACGTGTAAAATAACATATGTCAACAAAATAACTAGATATATATTTTGGATTATATTACCTTAGTTTTCTTAATTTCATTGATAATTTCAGAAAATAAACATTTAAATGATTGTTTTTAACCAACATACTTAATTTTGTATTTTTAACAATGTAGCTTTTTACTTCATGTTTTTGTTCAACAGTATACTTTTTAACAATTATTTTAACAACATACTTTTAAAAGTATATTGTTAAAAATAATTTACAAAAATAAGTGTACTGGTAAAAAATAAAATTTTGGATTATATTACAAGATGTATTTTTATTTATTTTATAATGTCAGAAAATAACCATTTAAATTAATGTTTTTAACAACACTTAATTTTGTATTGTTATTTTGAACAAAGAAATCGTTTTCCATAATTTTTGTTTTCAACAATATCCATTTTTTTTTAATGATTTCAGCAACATACTTTTACAAGTATATTGTTAAAAATAATTTGCAAAAATGAGTGTATTGTGCAATATAAGATTTTGGATTATATTACACGATATATTTTTATTTCATTTATAATTTCAGAAAGTAAACATTGAAATGATTGGTTAACAACATAATTTAGTATTATTTTTAACAATGTACCTTTTTACTTAATTTTGTGTTAACGGTATACTTTTTAAAAATTATTTTCAGCTTTATACTTTAGTTTTTTTAACTTAATTTATACTGCATACAATTTACTTCAGTGTATTGTTAACAACAATTAAAGATAAATGTATCGTTAAAAATAATCAGAAAAAATAGGTATAAACTTTTGAAAATAATTTTGACAAATTAAAAAAAAAACTGTCGAAATAAGAATTTAAAATAATATAACAACATACTTAATTTTGTATTACTATTTTTAACAATATTCCTTTTTACTTAATTTTTGTGTTCAACAACATACTTTTTTCTTAAATGATTTCAGCAACATACTTTTACAAGTATATTGTTAAAAATAATTTACAAAAATGAGTGTATTGTTCCATACAAAATTTTGGATTATATTACATGATATATTTTTATTTCATTTATAATTTCAGAAAGTAAACATTGAAATGATTGGTTAACAACATAATTTAGTATTATTTTTAACAATGTACCTTTTTACTTAATTTTGTGTTAACGGTATACTTTTTAAAAATTATTTTCAGCTTTATACTTTAGTTTTTTTAACTTAATTTATACTGCATACAATTTACTTCAGTGTATTGTTAACAACAATTAAAGATAAATGTATCGTTAAAAATAATCAGAAAAAATAGGTATAAACTTTTGAAAATAATTTTGACAAATTAAAAAAAAAACTGTCGAAATAAGAATTTAAAATAATATAACAACATACTTAATTTTGTATTACTATTTTTAACAATATTCCTTTTTACTTAATTTTTGTGTTCAACAACATACTTTTTTCTTAAATGATTTCAGCAACATACTTTTACAAGTATATTGTTAAAAATAATTTACAAAAATGAGTGTATTGTTCCATACAAAATTTTGGATTATATTACATGATATATTTTTATTTCATTTATAATTTCAAAAAGTAAACATTTAAATGATTAGTTAACAACATAATTTAGTATTATTTTTAACAATTTACCTTTTTACTTAATTTTGTGTTAACGGTATACTTTTTAAAAATTATTTTCAGCTTTATACTTTAGTTTTTTTAACTTAATTTATACTGCATACAATTTACTTCTGTGTATTGTTAACAACAATTAAAAATAAATGCATAGTTAAAAATAATCAGAAAAAATAGGTATAAAATATTGAAAATAATTTTGACACATTTTTTTTTAAAAACTGTCGAAATAAGAATTTAAAATAATATAACAACATACTTAATTTTGTATTATTATTTTTAACAATATTCCTTTTTACTTAATTTTGTGTTCAACAATATACTTTTTAAAAAATGATTTCAGCAACATACTTTTACAAGTATATTGTTAAAAATAATTTACAAAAATGAGTGTATTGTTCAATATAAAATTTTGGATTATATTACATGATATATTTTTATTTCATTTATAATTTCAAAAAGTAAACATTTGAATTATTGGTTAACAACATCATTTAGTATTTTTTTTAAACAATTTACCCTTTTTACTTAATTTTGTGTTAACGGTATACTTTTTAGAAATGATTTTCAGCTATATACTTTAGTTTTTTTTATCTTAATTTATACTTTATACAATTTACTTCAGTGTATTGTTAAAAATAATCAGAAAAAATAGGTATAAAATATTGAAAATAATTTTGACACATTTTTTTAAAAAAACTGTCGAAATAAGAATTTAAAATAATATAACAAAATACTTAATTTTGTATTATTATTTTGAACAATATTCCTTTTTACTTCATTTTTGTGTTCAACAACATACTTAAAAAAATATATTTTCAGCAATATACTTTTGTTTTTTTTAACTTAATATGCCTTTAAAAGTGTAAATGAAGATATTGTGGTCAGACGTGTGGCGGGCCACGCCCTCACCTCTTGTGTTTCATCACCAGGCCCACGGAGTAGCGCACGTCCAGGTTCTCGGGGGCGCCGCGCGTCTTGACCTCGGGCTGGGCCGGGTGCTTCTTGTGCTGGATGTGCTCCAGCGTGTGCTGGACCAGGTAGCCCACGGCCACGTGCTGGGACGGGTCTAAGGCCTGGATGTGCTGCAGGATGTCCAGCACCTGCACACACACACACACACACACACACACACGCGTCACGCCGGCCCCGGCCGCCCACCGAGTGTGTGCACCTTCTCCGGCCAGATGCCCAGGTGGAAGTAGAGGCGGGCCTGCAGCAGCAGGTAGGTGACGTTGTCAGGGTTGAGGGTGAGGTAGAGGTCCAAGGTGTCCCTCAGCAGCTGGTAGGACTTCTCGTTGCCCTCCCTGGGACAAACACAAGTCAGATGGCCCATCAAAAAGCTGCCAGAGCATAAGGAGACGGAGCAGGAGGGATCCACTTTCTTCTTTGATTTAGCCACAACACTTGTAGATCCTCTTTATATGCAACCAAACAAACCATCCATCCATTTTCTACCGCTTGTTCCTTTGGCGGGAGTGCTGGAGCCTATCTCAGCTGCATTACAGCGGAAGGCGGCGTACACCCTGGACAAGTCACCGCCTCATCACAGGGCCCAAACAAACTAAATAGGAAGAAATAAATGAACAAAAGTATACTTGAAATCAAAAAAATATTTGCCAAATCCGTCCATCCATTTTCTACTGCTTATTCCCTTTTGGCGTCACTGGTGCCTATCTCAGCTACAATCGGGCGGAAGCCGTGTACACCCTGGACAAGTCACCACCTCATCACAGGGCCCAAACAAACTAAATAGGAAGAAATAAATGGACAAAAATATACTTCCATCCATCCATTTTCTACCACTTATTCCCTTTTGGCGTCGCGGGGGGGCGCTGGCGCCTATCTTAGCTACAATCAGGCGGAAGGTGTGTACACTCTGGACAAGTCACCACCTCATCACAGGGCCCAAACAAACTAAATAGGAAGAAAAAAATGAACAAAAATATACTTGAAATCCAAAATTTTTTTTCCAAATCCATCCATCCATTTTCTACCACTTATTCCCTTTTGGCGTCGCTGGTGCCTATCTTAGCTACGATCGGGCGGAAGGCGTGCACCCTGGACAAGTCACCACCTCATCACAGGGGCCAAACAAAGTAAATAGGAAGAAATAAATGAACAAAAGTATACTTGAAATCAAAAAAATATTTTCCAAATCCATCCATCCATTTTCTACCGTTTATTCCCTTTTGGCGTCGCTGGTGCCTATCTTAGCTACGATCGGGCGGAAGGCGTGCACCCTGGACAAGTCACCACCTCATCACAGGGCCCAAACAAACTAAATAGGAAGAAATAAATGAACAAAAATATACTTGAAATCCAAAAAATATTTTCCAAATTCATCCATCCATCCATTTTCTACCGCTTATTCGCTTTTGGGGTCGCGGGGGGGCGCTGGCGCCTATCTCAGCTACAATCAGGCGGAAGGCGTCTACACCCTGGACAAGTCACCACCTCATCACAGGGCCCAAACAAACTAAATAGGAAGAAATAAATAAACAAAAATATACTTGAAATCAAAAAAATATTTTCCAAATCCATCCATCCATTTTCTACCGCTTATTCCCTTTTGGCGTCGCTGGTGCCTATCTTAGCTACGATCGGGCGGAAGGCGTGCACCCTGGACAAGTCACCACCTCATCACAGGGCCCAAACAAACTAAATAGGAAGAAATAAATGAACAAAAATATACTTGAAATCAAAAACATATTTTCCATATCCATCCATCCATCCATCCATTTTCTACCGCTTATTCCCTTTTGGCGTGGCGGGGGGGCGCTGGCGCCTATCTCAGCTACAATCGGGCGGAAGGCGTGTACACCCTGGACAAGTCACCACCTCATCACAGGGCCCAAACAAAGTAAATAGGAAGAAATAAATGAACAAAAGTATACTTGAAATCAAAAAAATATTTTCCAAATCCATCCATCCATTTTCTACCGCTTATTCCCTTTTGGCGTCGCTGGTGCCTATCTCAGCTACAATCGGGCGGAAGGCGTGTACACCCTGGACAAGTCACCACCTCATCACAGGGCCCAAACAAACTAAATAGGAAGAAATAAATGAACAAAAGTATACTTGAAATCAAAAATTTCCAAATCCATCCATCCATTTTCTACCGCTTATTCCCTTTTGGCGTCGCTGGTGCCTATCTTAGCTACGATCGGGCGGAAGGCGTGCACCCTGGACAAGTCACCACCTCATCACAGGGCCCAAACAAACTAAATAGGAAGAAATAAATGAACAAAAGTATACTTGAAATCAAAAATTTCCAAATCCATCCATCCATTTTCTACCGCTTATTCCCTTTTGGCGTCGCTGGTGCCTATCTTAGCTACGATCGGGCGGAAGGCGTACACCCTGGACAAGTCACCACCTCATCACAGGGCCCAAACAAACTAAATAGGAAGAAAAAAATGAACAAAAATATACTTGAAATCCAAACATTTTTTTCCAAATCCATCCATCCATTTTCTACCGCTTATTCCCTTTTGGCGTCGCTGGTGCCTATCTCAGCTACAATCGGGCGGAAGGCGTGTACACCCTGGACAAGTCACCACCTCATCACAGGGCCCAAACAAACTAAATAGGAAGAAATAAATGAACAAAAGTATACTTGAAATCAAAAAAATTTCCAAATCCATCCATCCATTTTCTACCGCTTATTCCCTTTTGGCGTCGCTGGTGCCTATCTTAGCTACGATCGGGCGGAAGGCGTGCACCCTGGACAAGTCACCACCTCATCACAGGGCCCAAACAAACTAAATAGGAAGAAATAAATGAACAAAAATATACTTGAAATTTAAATTTTTTTTTCCAAATCCATCCATCCATTTTCTACCGCTTATTCGCTTTTGGCGTCGCGGGGGGGCGCTGGAGCCTATCTCAGCTACAATCGGGCGGAAGGCGTGTACACCCTGGACAAGTCACCACCTCATCACAGGGCCCAAACAAACTAAATAGGAAGAAATAAATGAACAAAAATATACTTGAAATCAAAAAAATATTTTCCAAATCCATCCATCCATCCATTTTCTACCACTTATTCCCTTTTGGCGTCGCTGGCGCCTATCTCAGCTACAATCGGGCGGAAGGCGTGTACACCCTGGACAAGTCACCAACTCATCACAGGGCCCAAACAAACTAAATAGGAAGAAATAAATGAACAAAAGTATACTTGAAATCAAAAATTTCCAAATCATTCCATCCATTTTCTACCGCTTATTCCCTTTTGGCGTTGCGGGGGGGGCGCTGGCGCCTATCTCAGCTACAATCGGGCGGAAGGCGCGTACACCCCGGACAAGTCACCACCTCATCACAGGGCCCAAACAAACTAAATAGGAAGAAATAAATGAACAAAAGTATACTTGAAATCCAAAAAAATTTTTCCAAATCCATCCATCCATTTTCTACCGCTTATTCCCTTTTGGCGTGGCGGGGGGGCGCTGGCGCCTATCTCAGCTACAATCATGCGGAAGGCGCGTACACCCTGGACAAGTCACCACCTCATCACGGGGCCCAAACAAACTAAATAGGAAGAAATAAATGGACAAAAATATACTTCCATCCATCCATTTTCTACCGCTTATTCCCTTTTGGCGTCGCGGGGGGGGCGCTGGCGCCTATCTCAGCTACAATCGGGCGGAAGGCGTGTACACCCTGGACAAGTCACCACCTCATCACAGGGCCCAAACAAACTAAATAGGAAGAAATAAATGAACAAAAATATACTTGAAATCAAAAAAATATTTTCCAAATCCATCCATCCATCCATCCATTTTCTACCGCTTATTCCCTTTTGGCGTGGCGGGGGGGGCGCTGGCGCCTATCTCAGCTACAATCGGGCGGAAGGCGCGTACACCCTGGACAAGTCACCACCTCATCACAGGGCCCAAACAAACTAAATAGGAAGAAATAAATGGACAAAAATATACTTCCATCCATCCATTTTCTACCACTTATTCCCTTTTGGCGTCGCGGGGGGGCGCTGGAGCCTATCTCAGCTACAATCGGGCGGAAGGCGTGTACACCCTGGATAAGTCACCACCTCATCACAGGGCCCAAACAAACTAAATAGGAAGAAATAAATGAACAAAAATATACTTGAAATCAAAAAAATATTTTCCAAATCCATCCATCCATCCATCCATTTCTACCGCTTATTCCCTTTTGGCGTGGCGGGGGGGGCGCTGGCGCCTATCTCAGCTACAATCGGGCGGAAGGCGTGTACACCCTGGACAAGTCACCACCTCATCACAGGGCCCAAACAAACTAAATAGGAAGAAATAAATGGACAAAAATATACTTCCATCCATCCATTTTCTACCACTTATTCCCTTTTGGCGTCGCGGGGGGGCGCTGGCGCCTATCTTAGCTACAATCAGGCGGAAGGTGTGTACACTCTGGACAAGTCACCACCTCATCACAGGGCCCAAACAAACTAAATAGGAAGAAAAAAATGAACAAAAATATACTTGAAATCCAAAAATTTTTTTCCAAATCCATCCATCCATTTTCTACCACTTATTCCCTTTTGGCGTCGCTGGTGCCTATCTTAGCTACGATCGGGCGGAAGGCGTGCACCCTGGACAAGTCACCACCTCATCACAGGGCCCAAACAAACTAAATAGGAAGAAAAAAATGAACAAAAATATACTTGAAATCAAAAAAATATTTTCCAAATCATTCCATCCATTTTCTACCGCTTATTCCCTTTTGGCGTGGCGGGTGGGCGTTGGCGCCTATCTCAGCTACAATCGGGCGGAAGGCATGTACACCCTGGACAAGTCACCACCTCATCACAGGGCCCAAACAAACTAAATAGGAAGAAATAAATGGACAAAAATATACTTCCATCCATCCATTTTCTACCGCTTATTCCCTTTTGGCGTCGCGGGGGGGGGGCGCTGGCGCCTATCTCAGCTACAATCGGGCGGAAGGCGTGTACACCCTGGACAATTCACCACCTCATCACAGGGCCCAGACAAACTAAATAGGAAGAAATAAATGAACAAAAATATACTTGAAATCAAAAAACTATTTTCCAAATCCATCCATCCATTTTCTACCGCTTGTCCCTTTCGGGACTGCGGGAGTGCTGGAGCCTATCTCAGCTGCATTACAGCGGAAGGCGGCGTACACCCCGGACAAGTCACCACCTCATCACAGGGCCCAAACAAACTAAATAGGAAGAAATAAATGAACAAAAATATACTTGAAATCCCCAAAATATTTTCCAAATCATTATTTTTTTAGTTTGGAGGCTTTTTAATTTTTTTGGGTAGAAAATATTTTTGGTGATTAAAATCATAATTTTTTGGAATTCTAAATCACTTTTTTTGGAGGGAGTGTTGAAATTTTTTTTTAGGTCAACATTTTTTCTTTGTTGAAAATTTTTTGGGTTTAAAATAATTTTGTCGAAATCTTTTTTGGAGTTATAAATCTTCTTTTAGGGGGGGTGCTACAAATAATTTGGGGTGGTATAAATCATTTTTGGTTGCAAAAATTTTTGGGGGTTTAAAGTATTTTTTTGAGTTGTACATTTTACATATACATATATATATGTCTCAATTTGATTATCCAGAGAATAGTGTTCGATTCCGTGGTAGAGCGCAATATGTAGGTGTGGGAAAAATCACAAGACTACTTCGTCTCTACAGAACTGTTTCATGAGGGGTTCCCTCAATCATCAGGAGATTTTAATGGAAGCATTCACATACAATGGTTTATATAGAGCACAGAGTGGGTGGGTACAGGTAGGCGTAGGGTGTGGTGATTGGCTCATGTGTTACCTAGGAGGTGTTTCCGTCTGTGGCGGCATGCTGATATGATTTCACTGCGCTTGTTGAGGGATGACAGGTCTGGGTGATATATAATAAACAGTTTCTCTTTCAAGCATAGGTTGCATCTTTTATTACTACTGTTGTAAGGTGTGCTGGATGCAAGGATTTGCCATGTTATTGAATATTCAACATTATTGTCTTTGAGGTTCCAAATGTGTTTGCTGAGTTCTGTAGAAATCAGCAAGGTCTGGTTTCTAAAGGAGGCCTTGTGATTATTCCATCTTGTTTTGAACGCTCCTTCGGTTAATCCTACGTACGTGTCGGATGTGTTAATGTCCTTTGCTTGGTAAACGACTGATGTTTGTTTCTCAACGGGGGGTGCTTACAAACATTAAAAAAGTAGTTTTTTAGGGTTGCACATTTTTGCGGGTGTTATTGCTGTTTGACTTTCATGATGTGGGCCAAGACAAGACAGGAGGGGGGTGATACTGACAAAGAAATATTTTTCAGAGAAGGCCCCGCCCACAAGATTGAAGTTGAGTCGTAACAAAAAATTCAAATATGAATGATCATTTTGGTTACGATTCAAAATATTCCCCAAAAGTGACAAGTGGTAGGAAATGGATGGCACATTGATTATTTGTGTGGTTACATAAAAAGTATTGCTCTTCTCAACGAGCAGCGGGGTCTGCTCTAGGCCCCTCCCCCATCTAAAGCACTCACAGTCTTGTTAGTAACATTAAAAAATCCCCAAGAAAAAAATATATTTTTACTTTTTAAATGATTTCTATTATATTTTTTTTCCATTCTACACATTTGTTTAACTTTACTGACTTTTCGCAAAAGTGGCCACTTCTCCAAACCCGCCATTGCCACAACTAGATTGCAGTTCTACAGCTAAAGATGGCGCTAGCTGCTTTGGAACTTCCACCAGTTTGGTTTCTAAAGGAGGCCTTGTGATTATTCCATCTGGCTTTAAACTCTCCTTCGGTTAATCCTACGTACGTGTTGGATGTGTTAATGTCCTTTGCTTGGTAAACGACTGATGTTTGTTTCTCAACGGGGGGTGCTAACAAACATCAGTTTTTTAAGGTTGCACATTTTTGGGGGTGTTACGGCTGTTTGACTTCCATGATGTGGGCCAAGACAAGACAGGAAGGGGGGGTGATACTGACAAACATTTTTCAGAGAAGGCCCCGCCCACAAGATTGAAGTTGAGTCGTAACAAAAAATTAAAATATGAATGATCATTTTGGTTACGATTCAAAATATTCCCCAAAAGAGACAAGTGGTAGAAAATGGATGGCACATTGATTATTTGTGTGGTTACAAAAAAAGTATTGCTCTTCTCAACGAGCAGCGGGGTCTGCTCTAGGCCCCTCCCCTATCTAGAGCACTCACAGTCTTGTTAGTAACATTAAAAAATCCCCAAGAAAAAAAAATATTTTTACTTTTTAAATGATTTCTATTATAATTTGTTTCTATTCTACACATTTGTTTTACTTTACTGACTTTTCGCAAAAGTGGCCACTTATGCAAACCCACCATTGCCACAACTAGATTGCAGTTCTACAGCTAAAGATGGCGCTAGCTGCTTTGGAACTTCCACCAGTTTGGTTTCTAAAGGAGGCCTTGTGATTATTCCATCTGGCTTTAAACTCTCCTTCGGTTAATCCTACGTACGTGTTGGATGTGTTAATGTCCTTTGCTTGGTAAACGACTGATGTTTGTTTCTCAACGGGGGGTGCTAACAAACATCAGTTTTTTAAGGTTGCACATTTTTGGGGGTGTTACGGCTGTTTGACTTCCATGATGTGGGCCAAGACAAGACAGGAAGGGGGGGTGATACTGACAAACATTTTTCAGAGAAGGCCCCGCCCACAAGATTGAAGTTGAGTCGTAACAAAAAATTAAAATATGAATGATCATTTTGGTTACGATTCAAAATATTCCCCAAAAGAGACAAGTGGTAGAAAATGGATGGCACATTGATTATTTGTGTGGTTACATAAAAAGTATTGCTCTTCTCAACGAGCAGCGGGGTCTGCTCTAGGCCCCTCCCCTATCTAGAGCACTCACAGTCTTGTTAGTAACATTAAAAAATCCCCAAGAAAAAAAAATATTTTTACTTTTTAAATGATTTCTATTATAATTTGTTTCTATTCTACACATTTGTTTTACTTTACTGACTTTTCGCAAAAGTGGCCACTTATGCAAACCCACCATTGCCACAACTAGATTGCAGTTCTACAGGTAAAGATGGCGCTAGCTGCTTTGGAACTTCCACCAGTCTGGTTTCTAAAGGAGGCCTTGTGATTATTCCATCTGGCTTTAAACTCTCCTTCGGTTAATCCTACGTACGTGTCGGATGTGTTAATGTCCTTTGCTTGGTAAACGACTGTTGTTGTTTTCTCAACGGGGGGTGCTAACAAACATCAGTTTTTTAAGGTTGCACATTTTTGGGGGTGTTACGGCTGTTTGACTTCCATGATGTGGGCCAAGACAAGACAGGAAGGGGGTGATACTGACAAACATTTTTCAGAGAAGGCCCCGCCCACAAGATTGAAGTTGAGTCGTAACAAAAAAATTTAAATATGAATGATCATTTTGGTTACGATTCAAAATATTCCCCAAAAGAGACAAGTGGTAGAAAATGGAGGGGATGGATGGCACATTGATTATTTGTGTGGTTAGGGTTAGGGACGGCGTGGCGCAGTGGGAGAGTGGCCGAGCGCAACCCGAGGGTTACTGGTTCAATTCCCACCTAGTACCAACCTCGTCACGTCCGTTGTGTCCTGAGCATGACACTTCACCCTTGCTCCTGATGGGTTCTGGTTGGCGCCTTGCATGGCAGCTCCCTCCATCAGTGTGTGAATGTGTGTGTGAATGGGTAAATGTGGAAGTAGTGTCAAAGCGCTTTGAGTACCTTGAAGGTAGAAAAGCGCTATACAAGTACAACCCATTTATGTTTGTTTCTCAACGGGGGGTGCTTACAAACATTGAAAATAGTCTTTTTTTAGGGCTGCACAGTTTTGGAGGTGTTATTGCTGTTTGACTTCCATAATGTGGGCCAAGACAAGACAGGAGGGGGGTGATACTGACAAAGAAATATTTTTCAGAGAAGGCCCCGCCCACAAGATTGAAGTCGAGTCGTAACAAAAAATTTAAATATGAATGATCAATTTGGTTACGATTCAAAATATTCCCCAAAAGAGACAAGTGGTAGAAAATGGATGGCACATTGATTATTTGTGTGGTTACATAAAAAGTATTGCTCTTCTCAACGAGCAGCGGGGTCTGCTCTAGGCCCCGCCCCCATCTAAAGCACTCACAGTCTTGTTAGTAACATTAAAAAATCCCCAAGAAAAAATATATTTTTACTTTTTAAATGATTTCTATTATATTTTGTTTCCATTCTACACATTTGTTTAACTTTACTGACTTTTTGCAAAAGTGGCCACTTCTCCAAACCCGCCATTGCCACAACTAGATTGCAGTTCTACAGGTAAAGATGGCGCTAGCTGCTTTGGAACTTTCACCAGTCTGGTTTCTAAAGGAGGCCTTGTGATTATTCCATCTGGCTTTAAACTCTCCTTCGGTTAATCCTACGTACGTGTCGGATGTATTAATGTCCTTTGCTTGGTAAACGACTGTTGTTGGTTTCTCAACGGGGGGTGCTAACAAACATCAGTTTTTTAAGGTTGCACATTTTTGGGGGTGTTACGGCTGTTTGACTTCCATGATGTGGGCCAAGACAAGACAGGAAGGGGGTGATACTGACAAACATTTTTCAGAGAAGGCCCCGCCCACAAGATTGAAGTTGAGTTGTAATGAAAAGTTAAAATATGAATGATCATTTTGGTTACGATTCAAAATATTCCCCAAAAGAGACAAGTGGTAGAAAATGGAGGGGAAGGATGGCACATTGATTATTTGTGTGGTTAGGGTTAGGGACGGCGTGGCGCAGTGGGAGAGTGGCTGAGCGCAACCCGAGGGTTACTGGTTCAATTCCCACCTAGTACCAACCTCGTCACGTCCGTTGTGTCCTGAGCATGACACTTCACCCTTGCTCCTGATGGGTTCTGGTTGGCGCCTTGCATGGCAGCTCCCTCCATCAGTGTGTGAATGTGTGTGTGAATGGGTAAATGTGGAAGTAGTGTCAAAGCGCTTTGAGTACCTTGAAGGTAAAAAAGCGCTATACAAGTACAACCCATTTATGTTTGTTTCTCAACGGGGGGTGCTTACAAACATTAAAAAAAGTCTTTTTTTAGGGCTGCACATATTTGGAGGTGTTATTGCTGTTTGACTTCCATAATGTGGGCCAAGACAAGACAGGAGGGGGGTGATACTGACAAAGAAATATTTTTCAGAGAAGGTCCCGCCCACAAGATTGAAGTCGAGTCGTAACAAAAAATTTAAATATGAATGATCAATTTGGTTACGATTCAAAATATTCCCCAAAAGAGACAAGTGGTAGAAAATGGAGAGGATGGACGGCACATTGATTATTTGTGTGGTTCCATAAAAAGTATTGCTCTTCTCAACGAGCAGCGGGGTCTGCTCTAGGCCCCTCCCCCATCACTTCTGCAAACCCACCATTGCCACAACTAGATTGCAGTTCTGCAGGTAAAAAAAAACTATTAACAGGCGCCGTTTTGTGACAAGATGGCGCAAGCTGCTTTGGAATAACGCTGACCCAGCAGTTTAGCGATTTCTCACGCACCCCAAATGATTCCTCTCACCCTCGTTTGCCGATGTTGAGCAGGTTCCCCACCATCCTGAGCAGGACCTCGGCGGTGCCGATGGCGGCGTAGGCGTCGGCGGCGGCCTGGTGCCCGATGAGGTACTCGCACTCCCTGGCCGTCAGCTGCTTGCCCTTCCCGAAGGCGTCGATGTAGACGAAGTCGTAAATGTCCTCGCTCCTGCGGGGCGCCGTTAAAAGCCAGCGTGAGACATTCCCCGGCCTGCCAGAACCTTACCTATTTTGTTCCAGTACCCTGGTGGTTTTTGCCGCCACCGCAGCAGGAAGTGGCTGGGAAAGTTGACGGGCTCCAGCGTGACCCCCAAGCTCTGGGCCAGCGTCATGTAGAGGATGGAGAGGCTGATGGGGATCCCCTTGCGGCGCTCTAGCACCTGCAAGACCGAGTTGAGGGTCAGGTGGGTTTGCAAATCCTTTTCAAGCCATATTCAGTTGAATATGCTACAAAGACAACATATTTGATGTTCTAACAATAAATAATAATTAACTTAGAATTTCATGGCTGCAACACGTGCCAAAGTAGTTGGGAAAGGGCATGTTCACCACTGTGTTACATCACCTTTTCTTTTAACAACACTCAATAAACGTTTGGGAACTGAGGAAACCAATTGTTGAAGCTTTGAAAGTGGAATTCTTTCCCATTCTTGTTTTATGTCGAGCTTCAGTCCTTCAACAGTCCGGGGTCTCCGCTGTCCTATTTTACGCTTCACACATTTTCCATGGGACTGCAGACGTTGTAACACGTGCTGAATGTGGCTTGGCATTGTCTTACTGAAATAAGCAGGGGCGTCTATGCTTAGATGACAACATATGTTGCTCCAAAACCTGTATGTACCTTTCAGCATTAATGGTGCCTTCACAGATGTGTAAGTTACCCATGCCTTGGGCACTAATGCACCCCCATACCATCACACATGCTGGCTTTTACACTTTGCGTCGATAACAGTCTGGATAGTTCGCTTCCCCATGTCGAATATTTCCAAAAACAATTTGAAATGTGGACTCGTCAGACCACAGAAGACTTTTCCACTTTGCATCAGTCCATCTTAGATGATCTCGGGCCCAGAGAAGCCGGCGGCGTTTCTGGATGTTGTTGATAAATGGCTTTCGCTTCGCATAGTAGTGAAGTGAATTATATAGCACTTTTCTCTAGCGACTCAAAGCGCTTTACATAGTGAAACCCAATATCTAAGATACATTTAAACCAGTATGGGTGGCACTGGGAGCAGGTGGTTAAAGTGTCTTGCCCAAGGATACAACGGCATTGACTAGGATAGCGGAAGCGGGAATCGAACCTGCAACCCTCAAGTTGCTGGCACGGCCACTCTACCAACCGAGCTAAACCGCCCCTAGTAGATCTTTATCTTGCACTTACAGATGTAGCAACCAACTGTATTTAGTGACAGTGGTTTTCTGAAATTTTCCTGAGCCCATGTGGTGATATCCTTTAGAGATTGATGTCGGTTTTTGATACAGTGCCGTCTGAGGGATGGAAGGTCACGGTCATTCAATGTTGGTTTCCGGCCATGCCGCTTACGTGGAGTGATTTCTCCAGATTCTCTGAAGCTTTTGATGATATTATGGAGCGTAGATGTTGAAATCCCTAAATTTCTTGCAATTGCACTTTGAGAAGTGTTGTTCTTAAACTGTTTGCTCACGCAGTTGTGGACAAAGGGGTGTACCTCGCCCCATCCTTTCTTGTGAAAGACTGAGCATTTTTTTGGGAAGCTGCTTTTATACCCAATCATGGCACCCACCTGTTGCCAATCAGCCTGCACACCTGCGGGATGTTCCAAATAAGTGTTTGATGAGCATTCCTCAACTTTATCAGCATTTATTGCATCAAATTCTAATGTTAATGTAAAAAAATGTATATGTTTATGAGTTTGAACATGAAATATGTTGTCTTTGTAGCATATTCAACTGAATATGGCTTGAAAAGGATTTGCAAATCATTGTATTCTGTTTATATTTACATCTAACACCATTTCCCAACTTATATGGAAATTAGGTTTGTAGGAGTTGAGAGGGTTGTGTTTGTGGGGGGGTCGGGGGGACGTACCTGGTGCATGTAGGAGTTGGGGGGGGGGGGGGACGTACCTGGTGCATGTAGGAGTTGAGGGGGGGGGGGGGGACGTACCTGGTGCATGTAGGAGTTGAGAGGGGGGGGGGGTAGGGGGGACGTACCTGGTGCATGTAGGAGTTGAGAGGGGGGGGGGGGGGGTAGGGGGGACGTACCTGGTGCATGTAGGAGTTGAGAGGGGGGGGGTCGGGGGGACGTACCTGGTGCATGTAGGAGTTGAGAGGGAGGGGGGGGGTGTGGGGACGTACCTGGTGCATGTAGGAGTTGAGAGGGAGGGGGGGGGGGGGGGGGTGGGGACGTACCTGGTGCATGTAGGAGTTGAGAGGGGGGGGGGTGTGGGGACGTACCTGGTGCATGTAGGAGTTGAGAGGGGGGGGGGTGAGGACGTACCTGGTGCATGTAGGAGTTAAGAGAGGGGGGGTCAGGGGGACGTACCTGGTGCATGTAGGAGTTGAGAGGGGGGGGCGTGTGGGGATGTACCTGGTGCATGTAGGAGTTGAGAGGGGGGGGGTGTGGGGACGTACCTGGTGCATGTAGGAGTTGAGAGGGGGGGGCGTGTGGGGATGTACCTGGTGCATGTAGGAGTTGAGAGGGGGGGGTCGGGGGGACGTACCTGGTGCATGTAGGAGTTGAGAGGGGGGGGTCGGGGGGACGTACCTGGTGCATGTAGGAGTTGAGAGGGGGGGGCGTGTGGGGATGTACCTGGTGCATGTAGGAGTTGAGAAGGGGGGGGGGGGGGTGAGGACGTACCTGGTGCATGTAGGAGTTGAGAAGGGGGGGGGGGGGGTGAGGACGTACCTGGTGCATGTAGGAGTTGAGAGGGGGGGGGGGTGTGGGGACGTACCTGGTGCATGTAGGAGTTGAGGGGGGGGGGGGTGTGGGGACGTACCTGGTGCATGTAGGAGTTGAGAGGGGGGGGGGGGGGACGTACCTGGTGCATGTAGGAGTTGAGAGGGGGGGGGGGTGTGGGGACGTACCTGGTGCATGTAGGAGTTGAGAGGGGGGGGGGGGGGGACGTACCTGGTGCATGTAGGAGTTGAGAGGGGGGGGGGGGCGTACCTGGTGCATGTAGGAGTTGAGAGGGGGGGTTTCGGGGGGACGTACCTGGTGCATGTAGGAGTTGAGAGGGGGGGGGGGGGACGTACCTGGTGCATGTAGGAGTTGAGGGGGGGGGGGGGGGGGGACGTACCTGGTGCATGTAGGAGTTGAGGGGGGGGGGGGGGGGGGACGTACCTGGTGCATGTAGGAGTTGAGAGAGGGGGGGGGGGGACGTACCTGGTGCATGTAGGAGTTGAGAGGGTTGTAGTAGTCGGACTGGTCTCCCTTGTACTGCAGCTGTTCATACAACACAGAGTTGAGGGCCCAGAAGACCTGCCGCTGCAGCTCCAAGTCCTCCAGAGGCAGACCTGCCGGAGCAGAAGGTGGGCATCAGGGCGGGGGGAGGGGGAGGTGGTGTGAGGGGGAGGTGGGGGGGTCGTCTGTCGGTCACCTGGAGGCGAGCGCAGGCTGGGATGAGAAGTGTTCTTCAGCCTCAGCGTCTTCTTGACTTTGTCCCCCAGGTGGTCCAGATGAGCCCGGACACCCTCCAGCGTGATGTCAGCCAGCGGGTTGCAGTACTGGTCCACCAGAACCGCTCCTGGACAAACAACTATTTATTATTATTGTTTTTAAAATGACTTTGTATATGTTTTTTTTTTTATTATAAGGATAGCACACTATATTTTTCTATTATTTATTACATTTTTTAAATTATTTTGATATTTTCTAAATTGGATTCAGACCATATTTGATTATTTTTGTATTTGTAAACTTACTTAAATTATATTTAAACCATAAATAATTTTTACTTTATTTGTAAAATTATTTGAAGGTCATTTTATTTTTAAAATTACTTTGTATATGTTTTTTTATTATTATAAGGATACCACACTATATTTTTCTATTATTTATTACATTTTTTAAATTATTTTGATATTTTCTAAATTGGATTCAGACCATATTTGATTATTTTTGTATTTGTAAACTTACTTAAATTATTTTTAAACCATAAATAATTTTTATTTTATTTGTAAAATTATTTAAAGGTCATTTTATTTTTTAAATTACTTTGTATATGTTTTTTTTTATTATAAGGATACCACACTCTATTTTTCTATTATTTATTACATTTTTTAAATTATTTTGATATTTTCTAAATTGGATTCAGACCATATTTGATTATTTTTGTATTTGTAAACTTACTTAAATTATATTTAAACCATAAATAATTTTTACTTTATTTGTAAAATTATTTAAAGGTCATTTTATTTTTAAAATTACTTTGTATATGTTTTTTGTTTTTTTATTATAAGGATACCACACTATATTTTTCTATTATTTATTACATTTTTTAAATTATTTTGATATTTTTTCTAAATTGGATTCAGACCATATTTGATTATTTTTGTATTTGTAAACTTACTTAAATTATATTTAAACCATAATTAATTTTTACTTTATTTGTAAAATTATTTAAAGGTCATTTTATTTTTAAAATTACTTTGTATATGTTTTTTTTAATTATAAGGATACCACACTATATTTTTCTATTTATTACATTTTTTAAATTATTTTGATATTTTCTAAATTGGATTCAGACCATATTTGATTATTTTTGTATTTGTAAACTTACCTAAATTATATTTAAACCATAAATAATTTTTACTCTATTTGTAAAATTATTTAAAGGTCATTTTATTTTTAAAATTACTTTGTATATGTTTTTTTTTATTATTATAAGGATACCACACTATATTTTTCTATTATTTATTACATTTTTTAAATTATTTTGATATTTTCTAAATTGGATTCAGACCATATTTGATTATTTTTGTATTTGTAAACTTACTTAAATTATATTTAAACCATAAATAATTTGTACTTTATTTGTAAAATTATTTGAAGGTCATTTTATTTTTAAAATTACTTTGTATATGTTTTTTTTATTATAAGGATACCACACTATATTTTTCTATTATTTATTACATTTTTTAAATTATTTTGATATTTTCTAAATTGGATTCAGACCATATTTGATTATTTTTGTATTTGTAAACTTACTTAAATTATTTTTAAACCATAAATAATTTTTATTTTATTTGTAAAATTATTTAAAGGTCATTTTATTTTTTAAATTACTTTGTATATGTTTTTTTTTATTATTATAAGGATACCACACTATATTTTTCTATTATTTATTACATTTTTTAAATTATTTTGCTATTTTCTAAATTGGATTCAGACCATATTTGGTTATTTTTGTATTTGTAAACTTACCTAAATTATATTTAAACCATAAATAATTTTTACTTTATTTGTAAAATTATTTAAAGGTCATTTTATTTTTAAAATTACCTTGTATGTTTTTTTTATATATAAGGATACCACACTATATTTTTCTATTATTTATTACATTTTTTTAATTATTTTGATATTTTCTAAATTGGATTCAGACCATATTTGATTATTTTTGTATTTGTAAACTTACTTAAATTATATTTAAACCATAAATAATTTTTACTTTATTTGTAAAATTATTTAAAGGTCATTTTATTTTTAAAATTACTTTGTATATGTTTTTTTATTATAAGGATACTACACTCTATTTTTCTATTATTTATTACATTTTTTAAATTATTTTGATATTTTCTAAATTGGATTCAGACCATATTTGATTATTTTTGTATTTGTAAACCTATTTAAATTATATTTAAACCATACATCATTTTTATTTTAGTTGTAAAATTTAAACCACATTTTATTATTTTATTTTTAAAACTACTCTGTATATGTTTATTTTTAATAATACGTAAAACAAACTTTATTTTTCGATATATATTTTTTGTTATTATTATTTTTATATTTTCTAAATTGGATTCAGACCATATTTTATTATTATTTTATTTGATAAAGTTACTTTTGGTATTTTTTCAAATTATATTTGAACCATATATCATTTTATTGTATTTGTATAATGATTTGAACTACATTTTATTTTAAAAATTACTTTGTATATGTTTCCTTTCAAATTATATATTTTTAAATACACTTTATTTTTATATTATTTATTAAAGTTTTGAAATTATTTTGATATCTTCTAAATTGATTCAGTCTCTAGTTTATTAATTTTGTATTTGTAACATTACTTTAGTTTTGTTTTTAAATATATTTTTAAACCATACATCATATTTATTTTATTTGTAAAATTATTGAAATCACATTTTACTATCTTATTTTTAAATACATTTTTTATATGTGTTTTTTTTTTATTATATGTAAACCACACTTTATTTTTATATTACTTATTACATTTTTTTTTATTTTGATATTTTTGAAATTGGATACAGACCCTAGTTAAGTTACTTTTGGTATTTTTTCAACTATATTTATACCATATATTTTAATTTTATTTGTAAAATGCCGTTATTCATTTTTCAAATCATTTGAACCACATTTGAACGTTTGTGCATATTATGTATAAATCACATTTGTTATTATTCATCTCATTTAGAAAATTACTTTTGATATTTAATTTAGTATTGTATTAAAACCATATTCAAGTTTTTGAATTATTTATTGTATTTCTTGTATTCAGTACTAATTGTATTCCAACCACATTTTATAAATTTAGTTGTTTTTTTAAAGTTTATTAAATTATTTTTGATATTTTATTTGTTATTATATTCAAACTACAGGTCTTTGTTTTAATCATTTTAAATAAGTTTTTTTTTTTAAACAAACCTTTTTTTTTTTTTTTTGGAAAATTATATTTGGCATACATTTTTCTAAATCATATTTTTTATTTTTGTTATTTGATATGATATATTTTTTGTTATAGTTTAACCATATTTTATTTACTTTGCTTGTAAAATCACTTTTGGTATTTTGTTTTTTAATTATATTCAAACTTTGTTCTTTATTATTCATCCTATTTACAAAGTTACTTTCGATGTTATACTTCTTTTTAAAATTATATTTAAACCATATTTTCTTTTTCTTTTTTCACTCTTAAGTTATTTGATAATGCCGACTTCATTTGATTTTAGTTCAACATTATGCTGCATTCATGCCAGCTGGGAAACTTCCAGCACCTGCGAGCGCCGACTGCTGCTCCTTGGGCTGCTCCAGGAAGGTCTTGAGACTGCGCAGGATGTTCTGCTGTCTCAGGAAGTAAAGGATTTTCCTTGCATAGTACTTCAGGGTCAGACTTTTCCTGCAAACAAAAACGTTAAGTTGTCGCCCACACGGACCTCGTGTCCCCACACGGACCTCTTGTACCCACACGGACCTCTTGTCCCCACACGGACCTCTTGTCCCCACACGGACCTCTTATCCCTACACGGACCTC
Source organism: Nerophis ophidion (assembly GCF_033978795.1). NCBI lineage: Eukaryota > Metazoa > Chordata > Actinopteri > Syngnathiformes > Syngnathidae > Nerophis > Nerophis ophidion. The sequence continues at coordinate 3,832,299 of NC_084611.1, read as the reverse complement.
TTATTCCCACACGGACCTCTTGTCCCCACACGGACCTCTTGCCCCTACACGGACCTCTTGTCCCCACCCCTCCGTCCCCCACAACCCCTCTCTCACTCACACACGGACCCCTCCATCCCACCCACACACACGGGCCCCTAGTCCAAACACAGACTCCTCCGTTACCCCACTTGGACCCTTCCGTCACCCGACACAGACCCCTCCACCCCACTCGGATCCCCCCACCCCACACGGAACCCTCTGTCACCCCACGAGGACCCCTCCACCCCATTCGGATCTCCCTACCCCGCACGGACTCCTACACCCCCACATGGACCCCGAACACCGCACACAGACCCCTACACCCCACACAGACCCCTCATGTTACCAGACGGACCCCCCATCCCCGCTTGAACCCCTCCGTCAGCCCACACGGACACCTCTACCCCTCACGGACCCCTACGTTTTCCCAACACGGACCCCCGTCACCACACACGGACCCCTCCATCCCACACAGACTCCTCTACCCCACAAGGACCCCTCAAGGACCCGACTCCTCCATAGCCCCACACGGACCCTTCTATCCCACTTGAACCCCTCCATCGCCCCACATGGACCCCTCCGTGTCACCACACGGACCCTCTGTCACCCCACACGGAAGCCCCCATCCCACACGGACCCCTCCGACACCTCACACGGACCCCTACGTTTCCCCACACGGGCCCCCCAGTCACCACAAAGATACCTCTACCCCACACAGACCCCTCCGTGTCAACACACAGACCCCTCTGTCACCCCACACTGAACCCCCCATCCCACACGGACCCCTGTACCCCACACGGACCCTTACGTTTCCCCACACGGACCCCTCCATCCCACACGGACCCCTCCATAGCCCCACACGGACCCTTCCATCCCACTTGAACCCCTCCGTGACACCCCAAACGGACCCCTCCGTCACTCCACACAGACCCCCTACCCCACACGAACCCCTCCGTGTCACCACACGGACCCCTCTGTCACCCCATACGGAACTCCCCATCCCACACACGGACCCCTTCGTCACCCCACACGGACCCCTACGTTTCCCCACACGGACCCCTCCGTGTCACCACACGGACCCCTCTGTCACCCCACACGGAATCCTCCCCATCCCAAACGGACCCCTCTACCCCACACGGACCCTTACGTTTCCCCACACGGACCCCTCCATCCCACACGGACCCCTCCATAGCCCCACACGGACCCTTCCATCCCACTTGAACCCCTCCGTGACACCCCAAACGGACCCCTCCGTCACTCCACACAGACCCCCTACCCCACACGAACCCCTCCGTGTCACCACACGGACCCCTCTGTCACCCCATACGGAACTCCCCATCCCACACACGGACCCCTTCGTCACCCCACACGGACCCCTACGTTTCCCCACACGGACCCCTCCGTGTCACCACACGGACCCCTCTGTCACCCCACACGGAATCCTCCCCATCCCAAACGGACCCCTCTACCCCACACGGACCCTTACGTTTCCCCACACGGACCCCTCCATCCCACACGGACCCCTCCATAGCCCCACACGGACCCTTCCATCCCACTTGAACCCCTCCACCACCCCAAACGGACCCCTCCATCACCCCACACGGACCCCCTACCCCACCCAAATCCCCCCGAGCCCCCACCTCTTGTCGGCCCGCAGGATGAAGAGCAGCTCGTCCTCACAGAAGTGCTCGGGCATGCCCAGGGACTCGATCTCGGCGAAGCTGTCCCCCAGAACCTGTCCGATGCACGGCTGAGTGGCAGAAACATGTTCAGTTCCAAGCGTGCAGCCCGAGTGAGGCGTAAAACTACTCACAACTTCCGTGAAGAACCTCTTGGAGATGGACTCCACCGTCCTGCGGATCTGTATGCCCACCCGATGGCGGGTCTTGTACTCCCGCAGCCAGTCACAGCTCTCGTTCTGAGGGTAGAACCTCTGCAGCCTGGGCCATCTGAGCGGGGGACAACCCTCCACTCAGTCAAAACACAAGCAATCACATCGTCCTCTAGGGAGCAACTTTAGGCAGTGAGATGACATCGTCTTCTAGGGAGGTGGATGTAGATGTGGATGTAGATGCAGATGTAGATCTGGATGCAAATGTATACGCACAGTAGATGCAGATGTAGATGCTGAGGTAGATGCAGAGTAGGGGTGTAACGGTACGTGTATTTGTATTGGACCGTTTCGGTACGGGGGTTTCTGTTCGGTTCGGAGGTGTACCGTAGTACACATGCTAGCAGCGACCGGGCTAAGACAACATGTAAAAGCCAGAGCTGGAAGACCCTCCTGCCTCGTTAACATCTCCCGTTTGGCAACACTTGGACTGCGCGATACAACAACGGAGGACGGAGGTTTGCCAATATTGTTCAGCAGCTGCTTCTGACAACACCTCAAACACGTGTTGCACCTTTCCTGCTTCCAACTCCCAGACCATAGTCGAGGAGCGTAGGGGAGACACTCCTCCGGGGCTGATGTATTCTCGGGGGCAACACCCTTCACTCTTCGTGGGGCGGTATAGCTCGGTTGGTAGAGCAGCCGTGCCAGCAACTTGAGGGTTGCAGGTTCGATTCCCACTCCCGCCATCCTAGTCACTGCCGTTGTGTCCTTGGGCAAGACACTTTACCCACCTGCTCCCAGTGCCACCCACACTGGTTTAAATGTAACTTAGATATTGGGTTTCACTATGTAAAGCGCTTTGAGTCACTAGAGAAAAGCGCTATATAAATATAATTCACTCCACAGCGCCAGACTCCAGGGTAAATGTAGAGTCCGGCAATTAGTTGCAAATCGTGGCTTTATTGAGGTCTTGCACACAGCCAATCACTCCCTGGCGTCACTCACCTCACATGCTGTCACATGTTAAAGGGCCACACGCACATATGCTACTCTCATAACACATGCTAACCCCTTTGAAGCGTCACCACCGCATTCAAACAGCCTCTCCTCGGCGAGTCAGGCAGGGCTAAAGCAATAACAAATGTTTTTATAGCAGCAGATTTAAGTTCATTAAAAACTAGATTTTGACCCACTTCTATGGTGGAAGAACAATGAGCCCATATATCCTCTTACTGCCAAGTTAGAGGAAAATTGTAATCTTCAGGCTTTTGTAGCCCAAAGGCTTAAAGTCCTTGTGACACTTTTTAGTCTTTGTTACAATCAGTCTCTCTCTTTCTCCCTTCACATTCCATCAAAAATGTTTACTCATACCCGGAAATAACTTCCTTACATCCGACGACGGACCAAACCAGACACTTCAAAATAAAAGTATGCCCACGAACTTAACAAAAAGGCATGTAATTACATTTTAACAATAGTAACAATAATAAAGCCTTCTTATGAACTTTTATGCATTTTGATTTAAATTCCCTTTTAGTAACTTAAATTATTCAGTTTTTAGTGGAATAAAACAAATTATAATAATTATTAGTAGCAACAGTTACACGTACCGTATTTCCTTGAATTGCCACAGGACATATAGTTTGTGCCTGCCTTGAATTACCGCCGGGTCAAACAAGTGACACTTCCCTGTCATCATTTTCAAAATGGAGGAGGCTGATTTCAATACCGGTAATTTGAAATCGCATAAAGAGAAAAAGACATAAGAGCTATGCAGTAGGATTTAAGGTCCAAGCTTACATCACACTCAAATTTTTACTGCATGCCTTTGGTAAGTGCCGGAGTGAGAAGAGGTTTTAAAATAATTAGCGCATGCTTACTTTTACCGCATGCCTTTGGTAAGCGCAGGGGTGACAAGAGGTTTTAAATCAGCGCCCCGGCGGCAATTCAAGGAAATACGGTATGTTATGCCGTTGTTTACAAATTTGGTAAATAAATAACAAAAAAATTATTTTTTGTTGTTTTCTTACTGTACTGAAAATGAACCGAACCGTGACTTCTAAACAGAGGAATGTACTGAAGCAAAATTTTTGTGGACCGTTACACACCTAATGCAGAGGTAGATGTAGATGTGGAGGTAAATATAGACGTAAATGCAGATGTGGATGTAGATGCAGAGGTAGATGCAGATGTGGATGTAGTCGCAGAGGTAGATGCAGATGTAGATGCAGCTGTAGATGTGGATGTAGATGCAGAGGTAGATGCAGATGTGGATGTAGTAGCAGAGGTAGATGCAGATGTGGATGCAGATGTAAATGCAGAAGTGGATGCAGATGTGGATATAGATGTGAATGCAGAAGTGGATGTAGATGTAGTCACATATGTGGATGTAGTCACAGAGGTAGATACAGATGTGGATGTAGTCGCAGAGGTAGATGCAGATGTGGATGTAGTCGCAGAGGTAGATGCAGATGTGAATGCAGATGTGGATGTAGATGCAGAGGTAGATGGAGATGTAGATGCAGAGGTAAATGCAGAAGTGGATGCAGATGTAGATGTAGATGTAAATGCAGAAGTGGATGTAGATGTAGTCGCAGAGGTAGATGCAGATGTGGATGCAGATGTGGATGTAGATGTAAATGCAGAAGTGGATGTAGATGTAGTCGCAGAGGTAGATGCAGATGTGGATGTAGATGCAGATGTGGATATAGTCGCAGAGGTAGATGCAGAGGTAGATGCAGAGGTAGATGCAGATGTGGATGCAGATGCAGAGGTAAATGCAGAAGTAGATGCAGAGGTAGATATAGATGTGGATGCAGATGTAGATGTAGTCGCAGAGGTAGATGCAGATGTAGATGCAGATGTGGAAGTAGATGCAGAGGTAGATGCAGATGTGGATGTAGTCGCAAAGGTAGATGCAGATGTGAATGCAGATGTGGATGTAGATGCAGAGGTAGATGCAGATGTGGATGCAGTAGATGCAGATGTAAATGCAGAAGTGGATGTAGATGTAGTATCAGAGGTAGATGCAGATGTGGATGTAGATGCAAAGGTAAATGCAGAAGTAGATGCAGAGGTAGATATAGATGTGGATGCAGATGTAGATGTAAATACAGAAGTAGATGCTGAGGTAGATATAGATGCAGATGTAGATGTAAATGCAGAAGTAGATGCAGAGGTAGATATAGATGTGGATGCAGATGTAGATGTAGTCGCAGAGGTAGATGCAGATGTGGATGCAGATGTAGATGCAGATGTGGATGTAGTCGCAGAGGTAGATGCAGATGTGAATGCAGATGTGGAAGGAGATGCAGAGGTAGATGCAGATGTGGATGCAGTAGATGCAGATGTAAATGCAGAAGTGGATGTAGATGTAGTATCAGAGGTAGATGCAGATGTGGATGTAGATGCAAAGGTAAATGCAGAAGTAGATGCAGAGGTAGATTTAGATGTGGATGCAGATGTAGATGTAAATGCAGAAGTAGATGCTGAGGTAGATATAGATGCAGATGTAGATGTAAATGCAGAAGTAGATGCAGAGGTAGATATAGATGTGGATGCAGATGTAGATGTAGTCGCAGAGGTAGATGCAGATGTGGATGCAGATGTAGATGCAGATGTGGATGTAGTCGCAGAGGTAGATGCAGATGTGAATGCAGTAGATGCAGATGTAAATGCAGAAGTGGATGTAGATGTGGATGCAGTAGATGCAGATGTAAATGCAGAGGTAGATGCAGATGTGGATGCAGTAGATGCAGATGTAAATGCAGAAGTGGATGTAGATGTAGTATCAGAGGTAGATGCAGATGTGGATGTAGATGCAAAGGTAAATGCAGAAGTAGATGCAGAGGTAGATATAGATGTGGATGCAGATGTAAATGCAGAGGTAGATATAGATGTGGATGCAGATGTAAATGCAGAGGTAGATATAGATGCAGATGTAGATGTAAATGCAGAAGTAGATGCAGAGGTAGATATAGATGTGGATGTAGATGTGGATACAAATGTAGATGCAGAGGTAGATATAGATGTGGATGCAAATGTAAATGCAGAAGTAGATGCAGAGGTAGATATAGATGTGGATGTAGATGTGGATACAAATGTAGATGCAGAGGTAGATATAGATATAGATGTGGATGTAGAGGTAGATATAGATGTGGAGGTGGATGTAGTTGTAGATGTGGAGGCAGATGTAGATGTAGATGCAGATGTGGAGGTAGATGCAGATGTGGAGGTAGATGCAGATGTGGAGGTAAATGTAGATGCAGATGTGGCTGTAGATGAAGAGGTAGATATATATGTAGATGTGGAGGTAGATGTAGATGCGGATGTAGAAGATGCTGAGCTCCAACACGGAGGAGGACATTGAAAGCCGGAGCCCCAACATGCAGATGAAGATTACCGCAGCGGGCGTGAGAAAATGAGAATGTTGTTGAAGAAAATGAGAATGTTGCTGCGTAAAAGTGTGAAAATATGTGACCTGAGTTTGTACTGATGGCCCCACACTTTCCCGCGCCCGTGGCAGACGTCGTGAAGGCGCTGGCAGCAGCGGGAAACGTTGCAAATGTCGACATGTTTGAGCGCGGGGAAGCACAGGATGTGTTCCAGCACCTCGGTGGGCAAGTCGGTGAGCTTCTTGGCGTCCTGGCCGCTGGTCGTCGGCGTGCTGATGACCGGCAGCCGCTGTCCGGCGCCACACGCCGCCATCTTCACTGTTTACCCCGATTACCTCATTGCTCAGGCTCCACCCCTTTCTGGCGCAGGGGGCGGGGCGGAGCCCGGTTGGTCGTTTCGCGAAAAAGGGGCGCGGCTACGTGTGGTGCCTTTAGAGGCTCCAAATCTAGCTTCGCTTTAAATAAAACCTGATGCTCACAACAAGGCAGGCAAACGCTAACATATTTATCCTATACTAAAATGATCAACAGTTATTTTATGAATTCCGTCAGTTTCGAAAAAGCGATTATATGCTTGGAAAAGTTTAGCATATTCCCCTTTTTGTGAACGTCGTTGCGAGATTTCCCAACGGTACCTGAACGCAGCAGCACGGACGCCATAGTTGCTTCCGGCTTATTAAACTTCACGCCTTAGCTCCTGCGGATAAAAGTTAATATATCGTCAAAAAATAACCTTAAAGCGTGAATATAGTTGGTGTAGGAGTGTCGCCGCTAAAAAGGTATTATTTGGGAAGAGAAACGCGCAAAATGTTGGGCTAGCCTGCTAGCTAGCGAGCTAACGTCAAATCGAGCCAGCTAAATGTAAACAAACACGTTTGTCAACCACGTGACTGACAGACGTCACTTTGACTGACAGCTGTCACTTTATGTTCCACAAACTAACACCTTCGAGCTGCTTTGGACTGCAAAAGGCTTTAACTCAACTTTGATGCAACTTTTGGCTTCATGAAAACTGGAGCATTTTAACCAGAATGTGCGGCAGAATGTGTCTTCTACTTTATAAGTGCTGCTTTTGACTCAAGGACACTTTAGGGAAGTTTTTTTTTTAAGTAATGGCGAGCACTTTGGCGGCCAAGATGGGATTTAACTCGCTGGCGAGGAAGCAAAACAGAAGCTTCAACGTGAGGATCTGCACGATGGAGTCAGACATGGAGTTCAGCTGCAAGGTTAGTGATAATAAAACTACAGCTGGAAGGTTAGTAACAATAAAACAACTACAGCTGCAAGGTTTGTGATAATAAAACTACAACTGCAAGGTTAGTGATAATAAAACTACAGCTGCAAGGTTTGTGATAATAAAACTACAACTGCAAGGTTAGTGACAATAAAACAACTACAGCTGCAAGGTTAGTGACAATAAAACAACTACAGCTGCAAGGTTAGTGACAATAAAACAACTACAGCTGCAAGGTTAGTGACAATAAAACAACAACAGCTGCAAGGTTAGTGACAATAAAACTAAAGCTGCAAGGTTAGTGACGATAAAACAACTACAACTGCAAGGTTAGTGACAATAAAACAACTACAGCTGCAAGGTTAGTGACAATAAAACAACTACAGCTGCAAGGTTAGTGACAATAAAACAACTACAGCTGCAAGGTTAGTGACAATAAAACAACTACAGCTGCAAGGTTAGTGACAATAAAACAACTACAGCTGCAAGGTTAGTGACAATAAAACAACTACAGCTGCAAGGTTAGTGACAATAAAACTAAAGCTGCAAGGTTAGTGACGATAAAACAACTACAACTGCAAGGTTAGTGACGATAAAACAACTACAGCTGCAAGGTTAGTGACAATAAAACAACTACAGCTGCAAGGTTAGTGATAATAAAACAACTACAGCTGCAAGGTTAGTGACAATAAAACTACAGCTGCAAGGTTAGTGACAATAAAACAACTACAGCTGCAAGGTTAGTGATAATAAAACAACTACAGCTGCAAGGTTAGTGACAATAAAACTAAAGCTGCAAGGTTAGTGACGATAAAACAACTACAACTGCAAGGTTAGTGACAATAAAACAACTACAGCTGCAAGGTTAGTGACAATAAAACAACTACAGCTGCAAGGTTAGTGACAATAAAACAACTACAGCTGCAAGGTTAGTGACAATAAAACAACTACAACTGCAAGGTTAGTGACAATAAAACAACTACAGCTGCAAGGTTAGTGATAATAAAACAACTACAGCTGCAAGGTTAGTGACAATAAAACTACAACTGCAAGGTTAGTGACAATAAAACAACTACAGCTGCAAGGTTAGTGACAATAATAACAACTACAGCTGCAAGGTTAGTGACAATAATAACAACTACAGATGCAAGGTTAGTGATAATAAAACAACTACAACTGCAAGGTTAGTGATAATAAAACTACAGATGCAAGGTTAGTGACAATAAAACAACTACAGCTGCAAGGTTAGTGACAATAAAACAACAACAGCTGCAAGGTTAGTGACAATAAAACAACTACAGCTGCAAGGTTAGTGACAATAAAACAACTACAGCTGCAAGGTTAGTGATAATAAAACAACTACAACTGCAAGGTTAGTGATAATAAAACTACAGATGCAAGGTTAGTGACAATAAAACAACTACAGCTGCAAGGTTAGTGACAATAAAACAACAACAGCTGCAAGGTTAGTGACAATAAAACAACTACAACTGCAAGGTTAGTGACAATAAAACAACTACAGCTGCAAGGTTAGTGATAATAAAACAACTACAACTGCAAGGTTAGTGATAATAAAACTACAGATGCAAGGTTAGTGACAATAAAACAACTACAGCTGCAAGGTTAGTGACAATAAAACAACTACAGCTGCAAGGTTAGTGACAATAAAACAACTACAGCTGCAAGGTTAGTGATAATAAAACAACTACAACTGCAAGGTTAGTGACAATAAAACAACGACAGCTGCAAGGTTGGTGACAATAAAACAACTACAGCTGCAAGGTTAGTGACAATAAAACAACTACAGCTGCAAGGTTAGTGACAATAAAACAACTACAACTGCAAGGTTAGTGACAATAAAACAACTAATTCTCACACTTTTAATGCAGGCTGCGGTGCATTTCTGCCGCAGTGACGCTAGGTGGCAGCACCTTGCTGAGGCAGCGTCATCACGTGACACCCGCATTGTCTCCCACCCGCAACAGTTTAGGGGTGTCCAAACTTTTTCCGCTGAGGGCCACACTGAAAAATCAAAGCACGCGTTTTATGTTTAATTTTGTAAAATTAAACATAATGTTAAAAAATAAGTCATATATTAATAATAAAGGACTTATTTTTAACATCACAATGATAATATAATATTATTATTGTTTTCTATGTTTATATCAACGTCAGATCTATCTGTCCATAATGTAGGGCCACTCAAAGGGCCAGTCCTAACAGTTACGGCTAAAAGTCAGCGTGCTGTGGTGTTGTTACGGCTAAAAGTCAGCGTGCTGTGGTGTTGTTGCGGCTAGAAGTCAGCGTGCTGTGGTGTTGTTGCGGCTAGAAGTCAGCGTGCTGTGGTGTTGTTGCGGCTAGAAGTCAGCGTGCTGTGGTGTTGTTGCGGTTTGAAGTAAGCGTGCGGGTGTTACGGCTAAAAGTCAGCGTGCTGTGGTGTTGTTGCGGCTCGAAGTCAGCGTGCGGGTGTTGTTGGGGCTGGAAGTCAGTGTGCGGGTGTTGTTGCGGCCGGAAGTCCGCCCCTTTGGTGTTGTTGTGGCTAGAAGTCAGCGTGCGGGTGTTGTTGCGGCTAAAAGTCAGCGTGCGGGTGTTGTTGCGGCTAAAAGTCAGCGTGCTGTGGTGTTATTGTGGCTCGAAGTCAGCGTGCGGGTGTTGTTGTGGCTAGAAGTCAGCGTGCTGTGGTGTTGTTGCGGCTGGAAGTTAGCGTGCGGGTGTTGTTGCGGCTAGAAGTCAGCGTGCTGTGGTGTTGTTGCGGCTAAAAGTCAGCGTGCTGTTGTGTTGTTGGGGCTCTAAGTCAGTGTGCAAGTGTTGTTGCGGCCGGAAGTCAATGTGCTGTGGTGTTGTTGTGGCTAGAAGTCAGCGTGCGGGTGTTGTTGCGGCCGGAAGTCAGCGTGCTGTGTTGTTGTTGCGGCTCAAAGTCAGCTTGCGGGTGTTGTCGCGGCTAGAAGTCAGCTTGATGTGGTGTTTTTGCGGTTTGAAGTCAGCGTGCGGGTGTTGTTATGGCTAAAAGTCAGCGTGCTGTGGTGTTGTTGCGGCTCGAAGTCAGCGTGCGGGTGTTGTTGCGGCTAGAAGTCAGCGTGCGGGTGTTGTTGCGGCTAGAAGTCAGCGTGCGGGTGTTGTTGCGGCTAGAAGTCAGCATGCGGGTGTTGTTGTGGCTCGAAGTCAGCGTGCGGGTGTTGTTGTGGCTAGAAGTCAGCGTGCTGTGGTGTTGTTGCGGCTGGAAGTCAGCATGCGGGTGTTGTTGCGGCTAGAAGTCAGCGTGCTGTGGTGTTGTTGCGGCTAAAAGTCAGCGTGCTGTTGTGTTGTTGGGGCTCTAAGTCAGTGTGCAAGTGTTGTTGCGGCCGGAAGTCAATGTGCTGTGGTGTTGTTGTGGCTAGAAGTCAGCGTGCGGGTGTTGTTGCGGCCGGAAGTCAGCGTGCTGTGGTGTTGTTGCGGCTCAAAGTCAGCTTGCGGGTGTTGTCGCGGCTAGAAGTCAGCTTGATGTGGTGTTTTTGCGGTTTGAAGTCAGCGTGCGGGTGTTGTTATGGCTAAAAGTCAGCGTGCTGTGGTGTTGTTGCGGCTCAAAGTCAGCGTGCGGGTGTTGTTGCGGCTAGAAGTCAGCGTGCGGGTGTTGTTGCGGCTAGAAGTCAGCATGCGGGTGTTGTTGCGGCTGGAAGTCAGCGTGCGGGTGTTGTTGTGGCTAGAAGTCAGCGTGCTGTGGTGTTGTTGCGGCTGGAAGTCAGCGTGCGGGTGTTGTTGCGGCTAGAAGTCAGCGTGCTGTGGTGTTGTTGCGGCTAAAAGTCAGCGTGCTGTTGTGTTGTTGGGGCTCTAAGTCAGTGTGCAAGTGTTGTTGCGGCCGGAAGTCAATGTGCTGTTGTGTTGTTGTGGCTAGAAGTCAGCGTGCGGGTGTTGTTGCGGCCGGAAGTCAGCGTGATGTGGTGTTGTTGCGGCTCAAAGTCAGCGTGCGGGTGTTGTTGCGGCTAGAAGTCAGTGTGTTGTGGTGTTGTTGCGGCTAGAAGTCAGTGTGTTGTGGTGTTGTTGCGGCTAGAAGTCAGTGTGTTGTGGTGTTGTGGCTAAAAGTCAGTTTGCGGGTGTTGTTGCGGCTGGAAGTAAGCATGCTGGGGTGTTGTTGCAGGTGAAGTGGAAGGGGAAGGACCTGTTTGATCTGGCCTGCAGAACCCTGGGTCTGAGGGAGACCAGCTTCTTTGGTCTCAGGTACGCCGCCAAGGACACGCTGGCCTGGCTGAAGATGGAGAAGAAGGCGAGCACTCGCCACAAAGCATCGTTTTTGTTTTTAGACCAGCACTGATGTCTTCTGTCCCATCTGCAGGTTCTGGACCAGGACTTGCCCAAAGAGGAACCCATCACCCTCCACTTCCTGGCTAAGTTCTACCCGGAGAACGTGGAGGAGGAGCTTGTGCAGGACGTCACGCAGCATCTCTTCTTCCTGCAGGTGTGTCACTTCTCTCCTCTAACTGCACCTTCTTTAGTCTACTCTCACACTCCAGTGCCATTAACAGTACCAGTACCAGTGCCAGTACCAGTACCAGTACCAATACATGTACCAGTACCAATACATGTACCAGTACCAGTGCCAGTACCAGTACCAGTACCAGTACCAGTACCAGTACTAGCACCAGTACCAGTTCTGTTCTATTTGGCCCTCATAAGCCTGGAAATAATATAAATCCTGTAACTTTTCTTACTAAATGTATTCTTTCTTTGTACTTTGTCAGACAACAATAAATGTACTGCATGTAATAGTATTTCATGTACACTTAAATATTGTCTGATTATGCAAAAATAGATTATCAAGACATTTTTAAAATATAAATAAATACTAATATTATTTTAAAGCATGCATCAAATGGCAAAATGTAAAAGTAGCAATAGATTTAACGGTCAAATTATGACATTTTCTGTGGTTTTTACAGCATTTTTCTGTAAATGTGTTGTGGTATTTACTGTAATACACACACAAGTACACAATATTTGTATTTAAAAAAAAAAAGAATTGCAGATCAGGTGCAAAAAAATTACTGTAAAAATGCATTTTTTAAATTCACAATAAAAATACAAATGTACATTTTACAGTAAAATTCAGATTTTTTTTTATTACTGTTTTCCCATTTACAGTAATATAAATGTTAAATGGGTTATACTTGTATCGCACTTTTCTACCAAAGCGCTTTGACACTATTTCCACATTCACCCATTCATATACACATTCACACACGCATTCACACACACGTTCACACACCCATTCACACACACGTTCACACACACACGTTCACACACACGTTCACACACATGTTCACACACACATTCACACACACGTTCACACACATGTTCACACACACGTTCACACACACGTTCACACACATATTCACACACACATTCACACACACGTTCACACACACGTTTGCAAACATGTTCACACACACGTTCACACACATGTTCACACACACATTCACACACACATTCACACACACATTCACACACACGTTCACACACACGTTCACACACATGTTCACACACACATTCACACACACGTTCACACACATATTCACACACACATTCACACACACGTTCACACACACGTTTGCAAACATGTTCACACACACGTTCACACACATGTTCACACACACACACACGTTTACACACACGTTTACACACATGTTCACACACGTTCACACACACACATTCACACACACGTTCACACACACACATTCACACACACGTTCACACACACATTTACACACATTCATACACACTTTCACACATGCGCTCACACACACATTCACACACACGTTCACACACCTCCGTTCACACACACATTCATACATGCATTCACACACACATTCACACACACATTCACACACACGTTCACACACATGTTCACACACACATTCACACACACGTTCACACACATATTCACACACACATGTTCACACACACATTCACACACACATGTTCACACACACATTCACACACACGTTTGCAAACATGTTCACACACACGTTCACACACATGTTCACACACATGTTCACACACACACACACGTTTACACACACGTTCACACACACACATTCACACACGTTCACACACACACATTCACACACACGTTCACACACACATTTACACACATTCATACACACTTTCACACATGCGCTCACACACACATTCACACACACGTTCACACACCTCCGTTCACACACACATTCATACATGCATTCACACACACGTTCACACACACATTCACACACACGTTCACACACACATTCACACACACGTTCACACACACATTCACACACGTTCACACACACATTCACACACACGTTCACACACCTCCATTCACACACACATTCACACACACGTTCACACACACATTCGCACACACGTTCACACACGCATTCACACACACGTTCACACACGCATTCACACACACGTTCACACATGCATTCACACACACATTCACACACACGTTCACACACACGTTCACACACACGTTCACACACACATTCACACACACGTTCACACACACATTCACACACACGTTCACACACACATTCACACACACGTTCACACACACGTTCACACGCACACGTTCACACACACATTCACACACACATTCACACACATGTTCACACACACATTCACACACACATTTGCATATGCATTCAAACACACATTCACACACACATTCACATACACATTCACACACACATTCACACACACGTTCACACACACGTTCACACACACATTCACACACACATTCACACACACACACGTTCACACACACACGTTCACACACACATTCATATACACATTCACACACATGTTCACACACACATTTACACACACTTTCACACACACACATCCACACACATTCACACACGTTCACACACACATTCACACACACACTTTCACACACACGTTCACACACACACACGTTCACACACACACGTTCACACACACGTTCACACACTGACATGACTTTATTACTCCAGTACTCTTGTTATGTTCTGTATATTGTACAGTTTTTTGCATATTGTTTTGTATATTGTACAGGATTGCTTATTGTTTTTATTGGATAGTAGTCTGTTTATTTCAATTCTTAATTCATATCTTTATTACTTGTGTGATTTATTTTTATTCCAAATTTCTTTCCACTACCGCACCTTAAGTTGGAGTCCTTAATCTCGTTATATGCAAATATAATGACAATAAAGTCCATTCTATTCTATTCTATTCTACGGTGTGAGCTGCCATGCAAGTCCCTAACCAGCACCCATCAGGAGCGAGTGTGAAGTGTCTTGCTCAAGGGCACGACTGACGTGACTAAGCATAAAAAAAGGGTGTAATAATAGAAGCGGCCCTCTGGGTTTCAAACATAACCGCCATTAGCAGCTCCTTTCTGCCACCTGCTGGTACTTGAAGGCGGGTACCTGACTCCCCAATTAACACTTGAGGTGGAGTATCAGATGCTGGCCTCAGAAGGTGTCGGACATCTTTTTTCCTTTCTTCTATCGGCCGTTGACAAAGTGAAGAAGTACAAGTCTGTGGACATCATTCATTCTTCTAACGCCGCCAGCATGTCTGCACTCTCATAGTGTCCATGGCGTGATGGCGGGATTTACACACACACACACACACACACACACACACACACACACACACACACACACGCACACACCTGCATGGCGGTCCGTGCAGGTGTGTGAGTTCTCTCAATTAGCATGACAGGAGACGGCGGACTCCAGCTGTGAGGGATCTTGTTAACCGAGGTCTTCCCTGCACGTACATCAGGGGTGTCCAAACTTTTTCCACAGAGGGCCACACATGGAAAAATGTAAGCTTTTTTGATATTTTTCATTTTCAAACCATAACAAAATATATGGATTTTTTTTTTTTAATCCTTAGGGCTCCTGGGGAGCATAGAGGGTCTCAGTCACTAAAATGTTAAAAATAAGTCAAATTATTATTATTCTTTTTACAGTAAATCTCTATATCAACTTGAGGTTGATATAAAGTAAAACAAATAAGGTTTATTGCCTTTTCTTTCAAATAAAACTTTGTTTTTTATAGTAAAACTGAAATATGCAGTATTTCTGCAAGGTTAGTGACAATAAAACAACTACAACTGCAAGGTTAGTGACAATAAAACAACTACAGCTGCAAGGTTAGTGATAATAAAACAACTACAGCTGCAAGGTTAGTGATAATAAAACAACTACAGCTGCAAGGTTAGTGACAATAAAACAACTACAGCTGCAAGGTTAGTGACAATAAAACAACAACAGCTGCAAGGTTAGTGACAATAAAACAACTACAGCTGCAAGGTTAGTGACAATAAAACAACTACAGCTGCAAGGTTAGTGACAATAAAACAACTACAGCTGCAAGGTTAGTGACAATAAAACAACTACAACTGCAAGGTTAGTGACAATAAAACAACTACAACTGCAAGGTTAGTGACAATAAAACAACTACAGCTGCAAGGTTAGTGACAATAAAACAACTACAGCTGCAAGGTTAGTGACAATAAAACAACTACAGCTGCAAGGTTAGTGATAATAAAACAACTACAGCTGCAAGGTTAGTGACAATAAAACAACTACAGCTGCAAGGTTAGTGACAATAAAACAACTACAACTGCAAGGTTAGTGACAATAAAACAACTACAGCTGCAAGGTTAGTGACAATAAAACAACTACAGCTGCAAGGTTAGTGACAATAAAACAACTACAGCTGCAAGGTTAGTGACAATAAAACAACTACAGCTGCAAGGTTAGTGATAATAAAACAACTACAGCTGCAAGGTTAGTGATAATAAAACTACTACAGCTGCAAGGTTAGTGACAATAAAACAACTACAGCTGCAAGGTTAGTGACAATAAAACAACTACAGCTGCAAGGTTAGTGACAATAAAACAACTACAGCTGCAAGGTTAGTGACAATAAAACAACTACAGCTGCAAGGTTAGTGACAATAAAACAACTACAGCTGCAAGGTTAGTGATAATAAAACAACTACAGCTGCAAGGTTAGTGATAATAAAACAACTACAGCTGCAAGGTTAGTGACAATAAAACAACTACAGCTGCAAGGTTAGTGACAATAAAACAACTACAGCTGCAAGGTTAGTGATAATAAAACTACAGCTGCAAGGTTAGTGATAATAAAACTAAAGCTGCAAGGTTAGTGACAATAAAACAACTACATCTGCAAGGTTAGTGACAAAACAACTACAGCTGCAAGGTTAATGACAATAAAACAACTACAGCTGCAAGGTTAGTGATAATAAAACAACTACAGCTGCAAGGTTAGTGACAATAAAACAACTACAGCTGCAAGGTTAGTGATAATAAAACAACTACAGCTGCAAGGTTAGTGACAATAAAACAACTACAGCTGCAAGGTTAGTGACAATAAAACAACTACAGCTGCAAGGTTAGTGACAATAAAACAACTACAGCTGCAAGGTTAGTGACAATAAAACAACTACAACTGCAAGGTTAGTGACAATAAAACAACTACAGCTGCAAGGTTAGTGACAATAAAACAACTACAGCTGCAAGGTTAGTGACAATAAAACAACTACAGCTGCAAGGTTAGTGACAATAAAACAACTACAGCTGCAAGGTTAGTGATAATAAAACAACTACAGCTGCAAGGTTAGTGACAATAAAACAACTACAGCTGCAAGGTTAGTGATAATAAAACTACAGCTGCAAGGTTAGTGATAATAAAACTAAAGCTGCAAGGTTAGTGACAATAAAACAACTACAGCTGCAAGGTTAGTGACAATAAAACAACTACAGCTGCAAGGTTAGTGACAAAACAACTACAGCTGCAAGGTTAATGACAATAAAACAACTACAGCTGCAAGGTTAGTGATAATAAAACAACTACAGCTGCAAGGTTAGTGACAATAAAACAACTACAGCTGCAAGGTTAGTGATAATAAAACAACTACAGCTGCAAGGTTAGTGACAATAAAAGAACTACAGCTGCAAGGTTAGTGACAATAAAACAACTACAGCTGCAAGGTTAGTGACAATAAAACAACTACAGCTGCAAGGTTAGTGACAATAAAACAACTACAGCTGCAAGGTTAGTGACAATAAAACAACTACAGCTGCAAGGTTAGTGACAATAAAACAACTACAACTGCAAGGTTAGTGACAATAAAACAACTACAGCTGCAAGGTTAGTGACAATAAAACAACTACAGCTGCAAGGTTAGTGACAATAAAACAACTACAGCTGCAAGGTTAGTGACAATAAAACAACTACAGCTGCAAGGTTAGTGATAATAAAACAACTACAGCTGCAAGGTTAGTGACAATAAAACAACTACAGCTGCAAGGTTAGTGATAATAAAACAACTACAGCTGCAAGGTTAGTGATATTAAAACAACTACAGCTGCAAGGTTAGTGACAATAAAACAACAACAGCTGCAAGGTTAGTGACAATAAAACAACTACAGCTGCAAGGTTAGTGACAATAAAACAACTACAGCTGCAAGGTTAGTGACAATAAAACAACTACAACTGCAAGGTTAATGACAATAAAACAACTACAGCTGCAAGGTTAGTGACAATAAAACAACTACAGCTGCAAGGTTAGTGACAATAAAACAACAACAGCTGCAAGGTTAGTGACAATAAAACAACTACAGCTGCAAGGTTAGTGACAATAAAACAACTACAGCTGCAAGGTTAGTGACAATAAAACAACTACAGCTGCAAGGTTAGTGAAAATAAAACAACTACAGCTGCAAGGTTAGTGACAATAAAACAACTACAGCTGCAAGCCACCAGAAACAAACATGGCGGATAGCACAGAAAGGTATAGCACATTAGCTCGGATTCAGACTCGGATTTCAGCGCCGTAAGCGATTCAGCAGATTACGTATGTATTGAAACGGATGGTTGGAGTGTGGAGGCAGGTACTGAAAACGAAATTAAAGAAGAAACAGAAGCTTTTGAGCCATATCACGACAGACAGCGGCACAGGAGGAAGCGCGGACAAATTCGGCGATCGCCTTCTAACCGAAGATTGGTATGTGTTTGTTTGGCATTAAATGTGGGTGGAGGGATAGGCTGGATGCAAATATAGCTACAAATGAGGCATAATGATGCAATATGTACATACAGACAGCGGCACGGGAGGAAGCGCGGACGAATTTGGCGATCGCCTTCTAACCGACGATTGGTATGTGTTTGTTTCGCATTAAATGTGGGTGGAGGGATAGGCTGGATGCAAATATAGCTACAAATGAGGCATAATGATGCAATATGTACATACAGACAGCGGCACGGGAGGAAGCGCGGACGAATTTGGCGATCGCCTTCTAACCGACGATTGGTATGTGTTTGTTTGGCATTAAATGTGGGTGGAGGGAAAGGCTGGATGCAAATACAGCTACAAATGAGGCATAATGATGCAATATGTACATACAGCTAGCCTGAATAGCATGTTAGCATCGATTAGCTTGCAGTCATGCCGCGACCAAATATGTCTGATTAGCACATAAGTCAATAACATCAACAAAACTCAACTTTGTGGACTTTCTGTTCTTAAGAGTTAGGATCTTCAAGGCGTTGAATCATTTTGTCAATGAGATATTAAGAGAAATGACACTGTTTGGTATGTTACAAAATATAATGTTATTATTCAAGGTGCATTTGTCTATTTAATGCATCTTTATTTCAACAAAATACGGAATAAATGTCCAACTTGCTAAAACACCAAAATCGTGTGGGGGTTGAATCATTTTGATCACAACCCTATGCTAGGACAGAGACGGCAAGAATGTGTGGATATCCTGCGACACTCAAAGCAGATGCATTTCCAACATGGCAAATCCTTGCATCCAGCACACCTTACAACAGTGGTACTAAAAGATGCAACCTATTCTTAAAAGAGAAACTGTTTATTATATATCATCCAGACCTGTCATCCCTCAACAAGCGCAGTGAAATCATTTCAAATTGCCGCCACAGACAGAAAAACACCTCCTAGGTAACACATGAGCCAATCACCACACCCTACGCCTGCCTGTACCCACCCACTCTGTGCCCTATATAAACCATTGTATGTGAATGCTTCCATTAAAATCTGATGATTGAGGGAACCCCTCATGAAACAGTTCTGTAGAGACGAAGTAGTCTTGTGATTTTTTCCACACCTACATATTGCGCTCTACTACGGTATCGAACACTATTCTCTGGATAATCCAATCAAGACATATATATATATATATATATATATATACGCCCCTCCCCAATTCAACGCTTTCACCACTGCTTAATTCCTCCGGGGTTGTGGATGGCTGACTATCACTTTACTGCGGCAGCCAGCCTCCAGGGCCCCAACCCCCCCCCCCCTCTGTTGCAAGTTGGTGTGATTACATGTACCATGTTTATGTGTGCCATGTTATGTGAGGTTTTTTTTCCCCTCTGACTCAGTCTGGACCCCTCCTGAGGGTCCAGCCTTAGACTGATATTTTTTTGTACTCTTCCCCCTTTCCCAATGTCTCCTTTTTCTCACATTTTTTACACCTTTTTTTTTGTGTCAACTTTAAGTTTAGTTTTATTTCCAGTCACTCGGCTTACAAGAATTTCAAAGTAAAAAAAAAAAAAAGAAAAGAAGCAGCCATTGTTCCCTGAATTCATTTCCTGGAATCCCCCGCCGGCCGCTAAATGGATTTCTCGGAAGGACTTTGGATTCTTTTGGGCGGGATGATTGTTTTTCGCTGGTGTGTTGTTGTCGCCGCTCTGATTGTGTGTGACTCGCCACCCAGGTGAAGAAGAAGATCCTGGAGGAGGAGATCCAGTGTCCCCCCGAGGCCTCCGTGCTGCTGGCCTCCTACGCCGTCCACGCCAAGGTCAGACGCCATCAGCAATATTGCTACACAATCTCCTTCCTATTCCCACTCCACATAACTAACTTCCTTCTGTGGTCGCCTGTCATCACTCAAAACATGTTTGCCAAAGGAAACATGTTAAAATTGTCATGTAAGACTTGTCCGAAAATGTAATTAGCAAGTAAAAGTTGTTATTAGCTCTGCTTGCTAATGTTGTCAAGTTGTGTACAAAATGTTGTCTTTTCTTCCTCACAACATCTCTGGCCTAAAAACTATGTCTCCCTCAACAATACTGTAGTACTCACAGGATTGTAGTAGCTCTCTTTACATATTTGGAATAGAAATTAGTTGTTTTTTTACATATTTGGAATAGAAATTAGTTTGTTTTTTTACATATTTGGATTAAAAATTAGTTCGTTTTTTCCATATTTGGACTAGAAATTAGTTTGTTTTTTACATATTTGGACTAGAGATTAGTTAGTTTTTTCCATATTTGGACTAGAAATTAGTAAGTTTTTTACATATTTGGACTAGAAATTAGTTAGTTTTTTCCATATTTGGAATAGAAATTAGTTTGTTTTTTTACATGTTAGGACTAGAAATGAGTTTGTTTTTTACATATTTGGACTAGAAATTAGTAAGTTTTTTACATATTTGGACTAGAAATTAGTACGTTTTTTACATATTTGGAATAGAAATTAGTTTGTTTTTTTACATGTTAGGACTAGAAATGAGTTTGTTTTTTACATATTTGGATTAGAAATTAGTTAGTTTTTTTACATATTTGGACTACAGATTAGTTAGTTTTTTCCATATTTGGACTAGAAATTAGTTAGTTTTGTTACATATTTGGATTAGAAATTAGTTAGTTTTTTGCATATTTGGGCTAGAAAATTTGTTTGTTTTTTTACATATTAGGACTAGAGATTAGTTCGTTTTTTTACATATTTGGACTAGAAATTTGTAAGTTTTTTTACATATTTGGAATAGAAATGTGTTTGTTTTTTTACATATTTGGACTAGAAATTAGTTTGTTTTTTACATATTTGGACTAGAAATTAGTTTGTTTTTTTACATATTAGGACTAGAAATTAGTAAGTTTTTTACATATTTGGAATAGAAATTAGTTTGTTTTTTTACATATTAGGACTACAGATTAGTTTGTTTTTTCCATATTTGGACTAGAAATTAGTTAGTTTTGTTACATATTTTGATTAGAAATTAGTTAGTTTTTTGCATATTTGGAATAGAAAATTAGTTTGGTTTTTTTACATATTAGGACTATAGATTAGTTTGTTTTTTTACATATTTGGAATAGAAATTAGTTAGTTTTTTTACATATTAGGACTAGAGATTAGTAAGTTTTTTACATATTTGGAATAGAAATTAGTTAGTTTTTTTACATATTTAGACTCGAAATTAGTTAGTTTTTTACATATTTGGAATAGAAATTAGTTTGTTTTTTTACATATTTGGATTAGAAATTAGTTAGTTTTTTTACATATTTGGACTAGAATTTAGTAATTTTTTTTACATATTTGGAATAGAAATTAGTTTGTTTTTTTACATATTAGGACTACAGATTAGTTAGTTTTTTCCATATTTGGACTAGAAATTAGTTAGTTTTGTTACATATTTGGATTAGAAATTAGTTAGTTTTTTGCATATTTGGGCTAGAAAATTTGTTTGTTTTTTTACATATTAGGACTAGAAATTAGTAAGTTTTTTTTACATATTTGGACTAGAAATTTGTTAGTTTTTTTACATATTTGGACTAGAAATTAGTTTGTTTTTTACATATTTGGACTAGAAATTAGTTAGTTTTTTTATATATTGGGACTAGAGATTAGTTTTTTTTTTTACATTTGCCTGCTAGTGTTGTCAAGTTGTGTACAAAATGTTGTCTTTTCTTCCTCTCAACATCTCTGGCCTAAAAACTACTTCTTATGTCTCCCTCAGCAATACTGTACTACTCACAGGATTGTAGTAGCTCTCTTTACATATTTGGAATAGAAATTAGTTACTTTTTTACATATTTGGAATAGAAATGTGTTTGTTTTTTTACATATTAGGACTAGAGATTAGTTTTGTTTTTTTACATATTTGGACTAGAGATTAGTTAGTTTTTTACATATTTGGACTAGAAATTAGTTGTTGTTTTTACATATTTGGACTAGAAATCAGAATCTGTTTGTATACTTTTAATGAGAAATTAGATTTTTTTTTTAACATATTTGGACTAAAAATTAGTAGTTTTTTTACAAATTTGGACTAGAAATAAAAGTTTGTTTACACGTCTGGACTATAAATGAAAATGTGTTTTCATATTCGGACTAGAAATTAGTTTGTTTAGATATTTTGACTAGAAATTAGATTTTGTTTACATATTTTTACTAGAAATTATGGCCTGCGATGAGGTGGCGATTTGTCCAGGGTATACCCCGCCTTCCGCCCGATTGTAGCTGAGATAGGCGCCAGCGCCCCCCGCGACCCCGAAAGGGAATAAGCGGTAGAAATGGATGGATGGATGGACTACAAATGAGAATTTGTTTACATATTAGGACTAGAAATCAGAGTTTATTTACATATTTTTACTAGAAATTAGATTTTGTTTACATATTTTGACAAAAAAAATTGAATTTGTTTACATATTTGGACGAGAAAAGAGAGTTTATTTACATATTTTGACTAGAAATGAGAGTTTATTTACACATTTTGACTAGAAAGGAGAGTTTATTTATACATTTTGACTAGAAATTAGAATTGGTTTTACATATTTTGACTAGAAATGAGAATTGGTTTTACATATTTTGACTAAAAAATTTGAATTTGTTTACATATTTGGACTAGAAATTAGTTTGTTTTTTTACATATTTGGATTAAAAATTAGTTCGTTTTTTCCATATTTGGACTAGAAATTAGTTTGTTTTTTACATATTTGGACTAGAAATTAGTTAGTTTTTTTACATATTTGGACTAGAAATCAGAATTTGTTTATATAGTTTGATGAGAAATTTGATTTTTTTAAACATATTTGGACGAAGAATTAGTTTTTTTTTTTTAACAAATTTGGACTATAAATGAGAAATTGTTTACTAATTTGGACTAGAAATTATAATTGTTTTACATATTTGGACTAGAAATCAGATTTTGTTTACATATTTTTACTAGAAATTAGATTTTGTTTACATATTTTTACTAGAAATTATGCCCTGCGATGAGGTGGCGATTTGTCCAGGGTGTACACCGCCTTCCGTCCGATTGTAGCTGAGTTAGGCACCAGCGCCCCCTGCGACCCCAAAGGGAATAAGCGGTAGAAAATGGATGGATGGATGGACTAGAAATGAGAATTTGTTTACATATTTGGACTAGAAATGAGAATTTGTTTACATATTTGGACTACAAATGAGAATTTGTTTACATATTAGGACTAGAAATCAGAGTTTATTTACATATTTTTACTAGAAATTAGATTTTGTTTACATATTTTGACAAAAAAAATTGAATTTGTTTACATATTTGGACGAGAAAAGAGAGTTTATTTACATATTTTGACTAGAAATGAGAGTTTATTTATACATTTTGACTAGAAATTAGAATTGGTTTTACATATTTTGACTAGAAATGAGAATTGGTTTTACATATTTTGACTAAAAAAATTGAATTTGTTTACATATTTGGACTAGAAATGTAAATATGTTTACATATTTTGACTACAAGTGAGAATTGGTGTACATATTTTGACTAGAAATGAGAATGTTTGTATATCTGGACTACAAATGAGAATTTATTTACATATTTCGACTAGAAATAAAAAAATTTTTTTTTACATATTTTGACTAGAAATTAACATTTTTTTCACTAGAAATGAGAATCTGTTTACATATTTTGACTAAAAATGAGAATTTGTTTACATATTTTTAGTAAAAATGAGAATTTGTTTACATATTTTGACTAGGAATGAAAATTTATTTACATATTTTAACTAGAATTTTTTTTATTTATTTTTTTTACATATTTTGACAAAAAATTAGAATTGTTTTTACATATTTTGACTAGAAAGGAGAATTTGTTTACATATTGGGACGGTGTGGCGCAGTGGTAGAGTGGCCGTGTGCAACCCGAGGGTCACTGGTTCAAATCCCACCTAGTACCACCCTCGTCACGTCCGTTGTGTCCTGAGCAAGACACTTCACCCTTGCTCCTGATGGGTGCTGGTTGGCGCCTTGCATGGCAGCTCCCTCCATCAGTGTGTGAATGTGTGTGTGAATGGGTAAATGTGGAAGTAGTGTCAAAGCGCTTTGAGTACCTTGAAGGTAGAAAAGCGCTATACAAGTACAACCCATTTATCATTTATTTATTTTGACTAGAAATGTTAGTTTGTTTACATATTTTGACTACAAGGGAGAATTGGTTTACATATTTTGACTAGAAATGAGAGTTTATTTACATATTTGGACTAAAAATGAGAATTTGTTTACATATTTTGACTAGAAATGAGAGTTTATTTACATATTTGGACTAAAAATGAGAATTTGTTTACATATTTTGACTAGAAATGAGAATTTATTTGCATATTTTAACCAGAAATTAGATTTATATATTTTTTTTACATATTTTGACTAACAATACAATTTGTTTACATATTTTGACTAAAAATTTGAATTGTTTTTACATATTTTGACTAGAAATTATCATTTGTTTACATATTTGGACTAGAATGATAATTTGTTTACATATTTGTATTACAAATGAGAGTTTATTTACATATTTTGACTAGAAATGAGAATTGTTTTTACACATTTTGACTAGAAAGGATAATTTTTTTTACATAATTTGACTAGAAATGAGAATTTGTTTACATATTTTGACTAGAAAGGAGAGTTGTATTTACATATTTGGACTAAAAATGAGAATGTGTTTATATATCTGGACTAGAAATGAGAATTTATTTACATATTTCGACAAGAAATTAATTGTTTTTTTTTTTTTACAAATTTTGATTAGAAATTACCATCTTTTTCACATATTTTCACTAAAAAATATAATCTGTTTACATATTTTGACTAGAAATGAGAATTTGTTTACATATTTTTACTAAAAATGACAATTTGTTTACATATTTTTACTAAAAATGACAATTTGTTTACATATTTTTACTAAAAATGAGAATTTGTTTACATATTTTGACTAGAAATGAGAATTTGTTTACATATTTTTACTAAAAATGACAATTTGTTTACATATTTTTACTAAAAATGAGAATGTGTTTACATATTTTGACTAGAAATGAGAATGTATTTACATATTTTAACTAGAAATTAGATTTTTATTTTTATTTTTTACATATATTGACTAAAAATTAGAATTGTTTTTACATATTTGGACTAGAAATGAGAATTTGTCTACATATTTGGACTAGAAATGATCATTTATTTGCATATTTTAACTAGAAATTTGATTTATTTTTATTTTTTTTACATATTTTGACTAAAAATGATCATTTGTTTGCATATTTTGACTAAAAATTAGAATTGTTTTTACATATTTTGACTAGAAAAGAGAATTTGTTTACATATTTGGACTAGAAATGTTAGTTTGTTTACATATTTTGACTACAAGGGAGAATTGGTTTATATATCTTGACTAGAAATGAGAATTGTTTTTACATAATTTGACTAGAAATGAGAATTTGTTTACATATTTTGACTACAAGTGAGAACTGGTTTACATATTTTGACTACAAATGAGTTTTATTTACATATTTGGACAAAAAATGAGAATTTGTTTACATATTTTGACTAGAAATGTTAGTTTGTTGACATATTTTGACTACAAGGGAGAATTGGTTTACATATCTTGACTAGAAATGAGAATTTGTTTACATATTTGGACTAGAAATGTTAGTTTGTTTACATATTTTGACTACAAGGGAGAATTGGTTTACATATCTTGACTAGAAATGAGAATTTGTTTACATATTTGGACTAGAAATGAGAATTGTTTTTACATATTTTGACTACAAATGAGAATTTGTTTACATATTTTGACAAGAAATGAGAATTGTTTTTACATATTTTGACTACAAATGAGAATTTGTTTACATATTTTGACAAGAAATGAGAATTGTTTTTACATATTTTGACTAGAAATGAGAATTTGTTTACATATTTTGACTACAAGTGAGAACTGGTTTACATATTTTGACTAGAAATTAGAGTTTTATTTACATATTTGGACTAAAAATGAGAATTTGTTTACATATTTTGACTAGAAATGAGAATTGATTTGCATATTTTAACTAGAAATTAGATTTATTTATTTATTATTTACATATTTTGACTAGAAATGACAATCTGTTTATATGTTTTGACTAAAAATTTGAATTGTTTTTACATATTTTGACTAGAAATTATAATTTGTTTACATGTTTTGACTAGAAATGTTAGTGTGTTTACATATTTTGACTCCAAGGGAGAATTGGTTTACATATTTTGACTAGAAAGGAGAGTTTTATTTACATATTTGGACTAAAAATGAGAATGTGTTTATATATATGGACTAGAAATTAGAATTTGTTTACATAAAATGAGAATTTGGTTACATATTTTGACTAGAAATGACAATTTATTTGCATATTTTAACTAAAAATTAGATTAATTTTTTTTTTACATATTTTGACTAGAAATTACAATTTGTTTACATATTTGGACAAAAATTAGAATTGTTTTTACATGTTTTGACTAGAAATTATAATTTGTTTACATATTTTGACTAGAAATGTTAATTTGTTTACATATTTTGACTACAAGGGAGAATTGGTTTACATATTTTGACTAGAAATGAGAATTTGTTTACATAATTTGACGAGAAATGAGAATTTGTTTACATATTTGGACTAGAAATGTTAATTTGTTTACATATTTTGACTACAAGTGAGAATTGGTTTACATATTTTGACTACAAGTGAGAATTGGTTTACATATTTTGACTAGAAAGGAGAGTTTTATTTACATATTTGGACTAAAAATGAGAATGTGTTTATACATCTGGACTAGAAATGAGAATTTGTTTACATAAAATGAGAATTTGGTTACATATTTTGACTAGAAATGACAATTTATTTGCACATTTTAACTAAAAATTAGATTAATTTATTTTTTTACATATTTTGACTAGAAATTACAATTTGTTTACATATTTGGACAAAAAATTTGAATTGTTTTTACATGTTTTGACTAGAAAGGAGAATTTGTTTAAATATTTTGACTAGAAATTATCATTTGTTTACATATTTTGACTAGAAATGTTAGTTTGTTTACATATTTTGACTCCAAGGGAGAATTGGTTTACATATTTTGACTAGAAAGGAGAGTTTTATTTACATATTTGGACTAAAAATGAGAATGTGTTTATATATATGGACTAGAAATTAGAATTTGTTTACATAAAATGAGAATTTGGTTACATATTTTGACTAGAAATGACAATTTATTTGCATATTTTAACTAAAAATTAGATTAATTTTTTTTTTACATATTTTGACTAGAAATTACAATTTGTTTACATATTTGGACAAAAATTAGAATTGTTTTTACATGTTTTGACTAGAAATTATAATTTGTTTACATATTTTGACTAGAAATGTTAATTTGTTTACATATTTTGACTACAAGGGAGAATTGGTTTACATATTTTGACTAGAAATGAGAATTTGTTTACATAATTTGACGAGAAATGAGAATTTGTTTACATATTTGGACTAGAAATGTTAATTTGTTTACATATTTTGACTACAAGTGAGAATTGGTTTACATATTTTGACTACAAGTGAGAATTGGTTTACATATTTTGACTAGAAAGGAGAGTTTTATTTACATACTTGGACTAAAAATGAGAATGTGTTTATACATCTGGACTAGAAATGAGAATTTGTTTACATAAAATGAGAATTTGGTTACATATTTTGACTAGAAATGACAATTTATTTGCACATTTTAACTAAAAATTAGATTAATTTATTTTTTTACATATTTTGACTAGAAATTACAATTTGTTTACATATTTGGACAAAAAATTTGAATTGTTTTTACATGTTTTGACTAGAAAGGAGAATTTGTTTAAATATTTTGACTAGAAATTATCATTTGTTTACATATTTTGACTAGAAATGTTAGTTTGTTTACATATTTTGACTACAAGGGAGAATGGGTTTACATATTTTGACTCGAAATGAGAATTTGTTTACATAATTTGACGAGAAATGAGAATTTGTTTACATATTTGGACTAGAAATGTTAATTTGTTTACATATTTTGACTAGAAATGAGAGTTTTATTTACATATTTGGGCTAGAAATGAGAATGTGTTGATATATTTTGACTAGAAATGTGAATTGTTTTTACATAGTTTGACTAGAAAGGATACATTTTTTAACATATTTTGACTAGAAATGAGAATAGTTTTTACATATTTTGATTGGAAAGGAGAATTTTTTTTACATATTTTGACTAGAAATTATTATTTGTTTACATATTTGCACTAGAAATGTTAATTTGTTTACATATTTTGACTAGAAATTAGAGTTTTATTTACATAATTGGACTAAAAATGAGAATGTGTTTATATATCTGTACTACAAATGAGAATTTGTTTACATAGTACATACGGCGTGTTGTAACCTGGAGTTGGCACCGGTTTCAAACACTTGGCGGGTAAACAGGCCCTCGCCAACAAAGCAAGCTTACCTGCTAGAAAGCGCCGGAAAGCAAGGCTCCACTTTTCAAAATGTGCTAACTCAATGCTCATGTACATTGAAATGCCATATACTGTACATGCTACTGATTAGCATTAGCAATTTCAACACCTCCACATACAAGTAAGATGTGCGTTACAATCAAACAACTGGTGTGTAGTCAGTGCATTATTTAAGTCTGGACTATTATTTAAGTCTGGACTCCCGGGTCGTGCATCACTTCAAATAGTTGATGGCAACACCTCCTCTGCACTCCCTCAGTCTCTTCCCTCGCTCGCCACTCGCCGCGACAATCGATTGGCGAGTCTCCGCAGCGAGGCTCAGACGACCAGCTATCAAAAGTTTGTGGTTGGGGCGGGGGAGGGTGAGGGGAGGGGGTGGGCGGAAAAGCCTTCAAGCCATCCGAGGCGTTCAGGTTGAAGGAGCCCCCGGTCTCTGACAGGCGGACATGGTCCACGGACTTGGAGGGGAATCACACGTCAGTCCACCTGTCCACTTTGATTAAAGCCCCCTCCACATTTAATAAGTCCTGCCCGGACTGGACTGCTCAGTCCGTCTCGTCTCATTTGCCAGACCTGAGACAGCGGAGGAGTGTTCGCAGCCCCCTGAAGCGTTCTTATCTGCCCGTGGTGAGTCCGCAAGAACAGAAGGTAGACTTGGCCACAGCTGCTTTGGGAGCAAGTAATGCACTGACGTCTGGATCTGGCACCTCAAGAGCTGCGCTGGACAATGAGCGGGCAGCCTAGGGCTTTTAGCTACCTTGAAGGTAGAAAAGTGCTATACAAGTATAACACATTTATAACGTTGAAACATGTTTTTCGACGACATTTAATCAGCGTCAGGTTGTGACGTTGATTTGACATTGAAATGTGGTTATTTTACAACCAATATTCTGCAACACAAATACAACGTTGAAACAACATGCTTTTTGATGACGTTTATTCAATGTCAGGTTGTGACGTTGATTTGACATTGAAATGTGGTCATTTTATAACCCATATTTTATAACACAAACCTAACGTTAAAACAACATGCTTTTTGACGACATTAAATCAATGTTGGGTTGTGACGTTGATTGACCATTGAATTTTAGTCATTTCCCAACCAATATTCTACAACACAAACCTAACGTTGAAACAACATGCTTTTCGACAACATTTAATCAACGTCAGGTTATGACGTTGATTTGACATTGAAATGTGGTTATTTTACAACCATAAAACAACATGCTTTTTGACGACGATTATTCAATGTCAGGTTGTGACGTTGATTTGACCATTGAATTTTGGTCGTTTCCCAACCGATATTCTACAACACAAACCTAACGTTGAAACAACATGTTTTTCGACGACATTTAATCAGCGTCAGGTTGTGACGTTGATTTGACATTGAAATGTGGTTATTTTACAACCGATATTCTGCAACACAAATACAACGTTGAAACAACATGCTTTTTGATGACGTTTATTCAATGTCAGGTTGTGGCGTTGATTTGACATTGAAATGTGGTCATTTTATAACCCATATTTTATAACACAAACCTAACGTTAAAACAACATGCTTTTTGACGACATTAAATCAATGTTGGGTTGTGACGTTGATTGACCATTGAATTTTAGTCAATTTTACAACCAATATTTTATAACACAAACCTAACATTGAAACAACATGTTTTTCGACAACATTTAATCAGCGTCAGGTTGTGACGTTGATTTGACATTGAAATGTGGTTATTTTACAACCAATATTCTGCAACACAAATACAACGGTAAAACATTTGTCCATTGAATTTTGTTTATATTCCCAAACAATATTCTACAACACAAACCTAACGTTGAAACAACATGCTTTTTGACAACATTAAATCAGTGTTGGGTTCTGACGTTGATTGACCATTGAATTTTAGTCATTTTTACAGCCAATATTTTATGACACAAACCTAACGTTGAAACAACATGCCTTTTGACGACGTTAAATCAATGTTGGGTTGTGACATTGATTTGACATTGAAATGTGGTTATTTTACTACCAATATTCTGCAACACAAATACAACGTTGAAACAAGATGCTTTTTGATGACGTTTATTCAATGTCAGGTTGTGACGTTGATTTGACCGTTGAAATTGGGTTATTGTCCCAACCAATATTCCACAACACAAATACAACGTTAAAATATTTGACCATTGAATTTTGGTTATTTTCCCAACCGATATTCTACAACACAAACCTAACGTCGAAACAACATGCTTTTTGACGACATTAAATCAATGTTGGGTTCTGACGTTGATTGACCATTGAATTTTAGTAAAATTTACAACCAATATTTTATGACACAAACCTAACGTTGAAACATGCTTTTTGACGACGTTTAATCAGCGTCAGGTTGTGACGTTGATTTGACATCGAAATGTGGTTATTTTACTACCAATATTCTGCAACACAAATACAACGTTGAAACAACATGCTTTTTGACGACGTGTATTGAATCACAGGTTGTGGCATTGATTTGACATTGAAATGTGGTTATTTTACTACCAATATTCTACAACACAAACCTAACGTTGAAACAACATGCTTTTTGACGACGTTAAATCAATGTTGGGTTCTGACGTTGATTGACCATTGAATTTTAGTCAATTTTACAAGCAATATTTTATAACACAAACCTATCATTGAAACATGTTTTTCGACAACATTTAATCAGCGTCAGGTTGTGACATTGATTTGACATTGATATGTGGTTATTTTACAACCAATATTCTGCAACACAAATACAACGTTGAAACAACATGCTTTTTGATGACGTTTATTCAATGTCAGGTTGTGGCGTTGATTTGACCATTGAATTTGGGTTATTGTCCCAACCAAAATTCTACAACACAAATAAAACATTAAAACATTTGTCCATTGAATTTTGTTTATATTCCCAACCAATATTCTACAACACAAACCTAACGTTGAAACATGTTTTTCGACAACATTTAATCAGCGTCAGGTTGTGACCTTGATTTGACATTGAAATGTGGTCATTTTATAACCCATATTTTATAACACAAACCTAACGTTGAAACAACATGCTTTTTGATGACGTTTATTCAATGTCAGGTTGTGACGTTGATTTGACATTGAAATGTGGTCATTTTATAACCCATATTTTATAACACAAACCTAACGTTGAAACAACATGCTTTTTGACGTCGTTGAATCAATGTTGGGTTCTGACGTTGTTTGACCATTGAATTTTTGTCAATTTCACAAGCAATATTTGATAACACAAACCTAACGTTGAAACATGTTTTTCGACGACGTTTAATCAGCGTCAGGTTGTGACGTTGATTTGACATTGAAATGTGGTTATTTTACAACCGATATTGTGCAACACAAATACAACGTTGAAACAACATGATTTTTGATGACGTTTATTCAATGTCAGGTTGTGACGTTGATTTGACCATTGAATTTGGGTTATTGTCCCAACCAATATTCTGCAACACAAATACAACGTTAAAATATTTGACCATTGAA
This sequence comes from Nerophis ophidion, assembly GCF_033978795.1. Taxonomy (NCBI): domain Eukaryota; kingdom Metazoa; phylum Chordata; class Actinopteri; order Syngnathiformes; family Syngnathidae; genus Nerophis; species Nerophis ophidion. The sequence goes on along the minus strand of NC_084611.1, from coordinate 3,799,682 downwards.
ATTTGGTTATTTTCCCAACAAATATTCTACGACACAAACCTAACGCTGAAACAACAAGGTTTTTGACGACGTTAAATCAATGTTGGGTTGTGACGTTGATTGACCATTGAATTTTAGTCAATTTTACAACCAATATTTTATAACACAAACCTAACGTTGAAACATGTTTTTCGACGACATTTAATCAGCGTCAGGTTGTGACGTTGATTTGACATTGAAATGTGGTTATTTTACAACCAATATTCAACAAAACAAATACAACGTTGAAACAACATGCTTTTTGATGACGTAAAATCAATGTTGGGTTCTGACGTTGATAAACCATTGAATTTTAATAATTTCCCAGCCAATATTCTACAACTCAAACCTAACGTTGAAACAACATGCTTTTTGACGACATTTATTCAATGTTGGGTTCTGACGTTGAAATTTGGTCATTTTCCCAACCAATATTCCACAACTCAAACCTAACATTAAAACAACATACCTTTTTGACGTTTATTGAAGTTTAAAAAAAAGTGTCTCTGGAACTTTGTGACGTTGATTTGACATTGAAATGTGGTCATGTCCCAACCAACAACGAGGAGTCAGCGTTTGACATCAACATTGTCCCAATGTATCTCATTTGCAACGTTGTTTCCAAGTCAGTTTTAAAGGACACGTACGTATGTTGGGGGTTGTGTCACGGTCTTGTGCCCGCCGGCTTGATTATTCTGATATCAAATGTCAAGTGGTGTCCCCCCTGAGCCTTCCTACTTCTGCTGCCTGCTCTGTATTCTGTGTTCTGTGTTCTGTGTTCTGTGTTCTGTGTTCTGTATTCTGTATTCTGTATTCTGTATTCTGTACTCTGTATTCTGTATTCTGTATTCTGTATTCTGTATTCTGTGTTCTGTGTTCTGTGTTCTGTATTCTGTATTCTGTGTTCTGTGTTCTGTGTTCTGTGTTCTGTATTCTGTGTACGTGCCAAAGCCACAAGTGGATTCCGCCAGGGTGGTTTTGAGATAAAGCTGCACTCCGGGGGGGATACACATGCAGATGAAAGTCCCCCCGGCGGCCAGGCCCAGTCGGCCGTGAGCCGGACTAAGACGCGAGTCCAGCCCAGTGGGAATTGAGACCACTGTGCTTAAGTCACGGATCCTGTCTGGGTTCCTAAGCTGTCACGGGCAGAAAATGGCCGAGTGTTGACACGCGGCGTCTCTCCCAGGATCAATTAGTGCCGCCGAGCGCCCGTTGTTTGCGGTTAATTGTGAGAGGGAAGGTGCGGAATAGCAATGAAGCTGAGGTGATGGTGCAGTGTCGGGTTTCGTCAGCAGCTGACGAGCTGAGGGACAGCAGAGGAAGCTAATTGAGCAAAGGGACGCAATTAAACACAAGCTGGTATAGTACTGCTTTCTCTCCTGGATCCATCAAACTCTTCAGAGACAACTGGTTTACATACTTGGTCTAGAAATGACAGTTTGTTTACTTATTTGGTCTAGAAATGAGAGTTTGTTTACATATTTGGACTAGAAATGACAGTTTGTTTACATATTCGGACTACAAATGAGAATTTGTTTACATATTTGGACTAGAAATGAGAGTTTGTTTACATATTTGCACTAAAAATTAGAATTTGTTTACATATTAGGACTATAAATTAGATTTTGTTTACATATTTGGACTAGAAATGAGAGTTTGTTTACATACCTGAACTAGAAATGAGAGTTTGTTTACTTATTTGGTCTAGAAATGACAGTTTGTTTACTTATTTGGACTAGAAATGACAGTTTGTTTACATATTCGGACTACAAATGAGAATTTGTTTACATATTTGGACTAGAAATGAGAGTTTGTTTACATATTTGCACTAAAAATTAGAATTTGTTTACATATTAGGACTATAAATTAGATTTTGTTTACATATTTGGACTAGAAATGAGAGTTTGTTTACATACCTGAACTAGAAATATTTACTTATTTGGTCTAGAAATGACAGTTTGTTTACTTATTTGGACTAGAAATGACAGTTTGTTTACATATTCGGACTACAAATGAGAATTTGTTTACATATTTGGACTAGAAATGAGAGTTTGTTTACATATTTGCACTAAAAATTAGAATTTGTTTACATATTAGGACTATAAATTAGATTTTGTTTACATATTTGGACTAGAAATGAGAGTTTGTTTACATACCTGAACTAGAAATGAGAGTTTGTTTACTTATTTGGTCTAGAAATGACAGTTTGTTTACTTATTTGGACTAGAAATGACAGTTTGTTTACATATTCGGACTACAAATGAGAATTTGTTTACATATTTGGACTAGAAATGAGAGTTTGTTTACATATTTGCACTAAAAATTAAAATTTGTTTACATATTAGGACTAGAAATTAGATTTTGTTTACATATTTGGACTAGAAATGAGAGTTTGTTTACATACCTGAACTAGAAATGAGAGTTTGTTTACTTATTTGGTCTAGAAATGACAGTTTGTTTACTTATTTGGTCTAGAAATGACAGTTTGTTTACATATTCGGACTACAAATGAGAATGTGTTTACATATTTGGACTAGAAATGAGAGTTTGTTTACATATTTGCACTAAAAATGAGAATTTGTTTACATATTAGGACTAGAAATGAGAGTTTGTTTACATACCTGAACTAGAAATGAGAGTTTGTTTACATGTTTGGACTAAAAGATTATAGTTTGTTTACATATTTGGACTACAAATGAGAAGTTGTTTACATATTTGGACTATAAATGAGAATTTGTTGAATATTTTTACTATTAACGAGAATGTATTACATATTTGGACTACAAATGAGTTTGTTTACATATTTTGACTAGAAATGAGAATTTGTTTACATATTTGGACTAGAAATTAGAATTTGTTTACATGTTAGGACTAGAAATTAGATTTTGTTTACATATTTGGACTAGAAATGAGAGTTTGTTTACATACCTGAACTAAAAATGAGAGTTTGTTTACATGTTTGGACTAAAAATGATAGTTTGTTTACATATTTGGACTACAAATGAGAATTTGTTTACATATTTGGACTAGAAATGAGAATTTGTTGAATATTTTTACTATTAACGAGAATGTATATACATATTTGGACTAAAAATGAGTTTGTTTACA
>NC_084611.1:3764056-3794056 GCF_033978795.1 Nerophis ophidion | reverse complement strand
CCGCACCAGGTGGGTTCAAGGGTCATGCCCGAATTGCTTCGCTTCAAAAACCAGTCATGCTGCCTAAACGGGCTGTGCGACAATTTGAAAAAGAAAGTAACAGGGAGGATGTCGGGTGTGTATCTTACCCAGCAATGTCAATTTAATGTGACACTTGGACTTTACAATGCTTCCCTGCCTAAACGGGCTGCGGTACACATTGAAAAAGAAAGTAACAGGGAGGATGTCAGGTGGTCATATGAGCCAGAAATGTCAATTTAACCTGAGAGTTGCAATTTAACATGCATTGCTGACTAAACGGGCTGTGGAGGAAATCGAAAAAGAAAGTAACAGGGAGGATGTTTGGCGGGAAAATCAGCCAGCAATGTCAATTTACCCTGACGGTCACAATTTAACATGCATTGCTGCCTAGACGGGCTGTGGTAGAAATGGAAAAAGAAAGTAACAGGGAGGATGTTTGGCGGGAAAATCAGCCAGAAATGTCAATTTAATCTGAGAGTTGCAATTTAACATGCATTGTTGTCTAAACGGGCTGCGGAAGAAATCGAAAAAGAAAGTAGCATGGAGGATGTCGGGTGTGTATCTTGCCCAGCAATGTCAATTTAACCTGACAATTGCAATTTAACATGAATTGTTGCCTAAACGGGCTGCGGAAGAAATCGAAAAAGAAAGTAACAGGGAGGATGTTTGGCGGGAAAATCAGCCAGTAATGTCAATTTAATCTTAAAAATGCAATTTGACATGTATTGCTGCCTAAACGGGCTGCGGTAGATATCGAAAAAGAAAGTAACAGGGAGGATGTCGGGTGTGTATCTTACCCAGCAATGTCAATTTAACCTGACAATTGCAATTTAACATGCATTGTTGCCTAAACGGGCTGCGGAGGAAATCGAAAAAGAAAGTAACAGGGAGGATGTTTGGCGGGAAAATCAGCCAGCAATGTAAATTTAATCTGAGAGTTGCAATTTAACATGCATTGCTGCCTAAACGGGTGTGGTGGAACTGGAAAAAGAAAGTAACAGGAAGGATGTCGGGTGGTCATATGCGCCAGAAATGTCAATTTAACCTGAGAGTTGCAATTTAACAAACATTGCTGCCTAGACGGGCTGTGGAAGAAATTGAAAAAGAAAGTAACAGGGAGGATGTTTGGCGGGAAAATCAGCAAGCAATATAAATTTAATCTGAGAGTTGCAATTCAACATGCATTGCTGCCTAAACGGGCTGCGGTAGGAATGGAAAAAGTACGTAACAGGGAGGATGTTTGGCGGGAAAATCAGCCAACAATGTCAATTTACCCTGACAGTCACAATTTAACATGCATTGCTGACTAAACGGGCTGTGGAAGAAGTTGAAAAAGAAAGTAACAGGGAGGATGTTTGGCGGGAAAATCAGCCAGCAATGTCAATTTAACCTGAGAGTTGCAATTCAACATGCATTGCTGACTAAACGGGCTGCGGAAGAAATCGAAAAAGAAAGTAACAGGGAGGATGTCGGGTGTGTATCTTACTCAGCAATGTCAATTTAATATGACACTTGGAGTTAAAAATGCTTGCCTGCCTAAACGGGCTGCGGTACACATTGAAAAAGAAAGTAACAGGGAGGATGTCGGGTGGTCATATGAGCCAGAAATGTCAATTTAACCTGACAGTTGCAATTTAACATGCATTGCTGCCTAAACGGGCTGTGGTAGGAATCGAAAAAGAAAGTAGCATGGAGGATGTCGGGTGTGTATCTTGCCCAGCAATGTCAATTTAACCTGACAATTGCAATTTAACATGTATTGCTGCCTAAACGGGCTGCGGTAGATATCGAAAAAGAAAGTAACAAGGAGGATGTTTGGCGGGAAAATCAGCCAGCAATGTAAATTTAACCTGAGAGTTGCAATTTAACATGCATTGTTGCCTAAACGGGCTGTGGAAGAAATCGAAAAAGAAAGTAACAGGGAGGATGTTTGGCGGTAAAATCAGCCAGTAATCTCAATTTAACCTGAGATTTGCAATTTAACATGCATTGTTGCCTAGACGGGCTGCGGAAGAAATCGAAAAAGAAAGTAACAGGGAGGATGTTTGGCGGGAAAATCAGCCAGCAATGTAAATTTAATCTGAGAGTTGCAATTTAACATGCATTGCTGACTAAACGGGTGTGGTGGAACTGGAAAAAGAAAGTAACAAGAAGGATGTCGGGTGGTCATTTGCGCCAGAAATGTCAATTTAACCTGAGAGTTGCAATTTAACACACATTGCTGCCTAGACGGGCTGCGGAGGAAATCGAAAAATAAAGTAACAGGGAGGATGTTTGGCGGGAAAATCAGCCAGCAATGTAAATTTAACCTGACCGTTGCAAATTTAACGTTCATTGCTGCCTAGACGGGCTGCGGTACAAACTGAAAAAGAAAGTAACAGGGAGGATGTCGGGTGTGTATCTTACCCAGCAATGTCAATCTAATGTGACACTTGGACTTTAAAATGCTTCCCTGCCTAAACGGGCTGCGGTGGATAAGGAAAAATAAAGTAAGAGGAAGGATGTTCGGTGTGTACCTCATCCTGCAACTTTAACATGATTTGTGGCCTAGACGGGCTGCAGTAGAAATGTAGCAAAGCAAACAGCTGGTTTTGAAGTCCAGAGCAGGTTTAGCAGAGTGACGTCAGCTCCAAAAGTTCAGACCCGTCTGAATTGAACGAGAACCCAATGACATTTTGCTGTGGAAAATCAAAGACTCCCTGTCGTGATTTCTGACCGGGAGAGGTAGCGGGCGAGCGAGGGAGGTGGGGGCCATGTGGGCGACTGACTTTCACTTTCTGTTTCTTCCAGCCAAGTAACGATGGAGTCAAGGGTGCTGATCAATAAACCTTTCAAGTGCAGTCTTTATTTACTTCAGGCCTAATTGTTTGCCCATAGCGCTGACTTCAGTATCGGCCCATGTCGTCTGCAGGAAGTACTTTTGGTATTTTGTAGGAAAGCTTTGATCCGGGGAAATGAGTCAAACAGAAAAATAGTAGGTATGGAAAATATTAACCTGTTTATTATGGAACCTGTCTTTAGGTTGAAATAGTGTGGTTATTGAATTGGAAACTAACACAAACACACCAGATTAATTCTAGTATTTTACCAACAAAAAATTAATAAATATGTACAATTGACACAAACACATCAGAAAAGTATTTGACCAACAAAAACTGACAAAGACCACATCATATAAGTACTTGACCAACAAAAACTGACAAAGACCACATCAGATAAGTACTTGACCAACAAAAACTGACAAAGACCACATCAGATAAGTACTTGACCAACAAAAACTGACAAAGACCACATCAGATAAGTACTTGACCAACAAAAACTGACAAAGACCACATCAGATAATTACTTGACCAACAAAAACTGACAAAGACCACATCAGATAAGTACTTGACCAACAAAAACTGACAAAGACCACATAAGATAAGTACTTGACCAACAAAAATTGACAAAGACCGCATCAGATAATTACTTGACCAACAAAAACTGACAAAGACCACATCAGATAAGTACTTGACCAACAAAAACTGACAAAGACCACATCAGATAAGTACTTGACCAACAAAAACTGACAAAGACCACATCAGATAAGTACTTGACCAACAAAAACTGTTAAAGACCACATCAGATAAGTACTTGACCAACAAAAACTGAAAAAGACCACATCAGATAAGTACTTGACCAACAAAAACTGAAAAAGACCACTTCAGATAAGTACTTGACCAACAAAAACTGTTAAAGACCACATCAGATAAGTACTTTACCAACAAAAACTGACAAAGACCACATCAGATAAGTACTTGACCAACAAAAACTGACAAAGACCACATCAGATAAGTACTTGACCAACAAAAACTGGCAAAGACCACATCAGATAAGTACTTGACCAACAAAAACTGACAAAGACCACATCAGATAAGTACTTGACCAACAAAAACTGACAAAGACCACATCAGATAAGTACTTGACCAACAAAAACTGTTAAAGACCACATCAGATAAGTACTTGACCAACAAAAACTGAAAAAGACCACATCAGATAAGTACTTGACCAACAAAAACTGAAAAAGACCACTTCAGATAAGTACTTGACCAACAAAAACTGTTAAAGACCACATCAGATAAGTACTTTACCAACAAAAACTGACAAAGACCACATCAGATAAGTACTTGACCAACAAAAACTGACAAAGACCACATCAGATAAGTACTTGACCAACAAAAACTGACAAAGACCACATCAGATAAGTACTTTACCAACAAAAACTGACAAAGACCACATCAGATAAGTACTTGACCAACAAAAACTGAAAAAGACCACATCAGATAAGTACTTGACCAACAAAAACTGAAAAAGACCACTTCAGATAAGTACTTGACCAACAAAAACTGTTAAAGACCACATCAGATAAGTACTTTACCAACAAAAACTGACAAAGACCACATCAGATAAGTACTTGACCAACAAAAACTGACAAAGACCACATCAGATAAGTACTTGACCAACAAAAACTGACAAAGACCACATCAGATAAGTACTTGACCAACAAAAACTGACAAAGACCACATCAGATAAGTACTTTACCAACAAAAACTGACAAAGACCACATCAGATAAGTACTTGACCAACAAAAACTGACAAAGACCACATCAGATAAGTTCTTGACCATCAAAAACTGTTAAAGACCACATCAGATAAGTACTTTACCAACAAAAACTGACAAAGACCACATCAGATAAGTACTTGACCAACAAAAACTGACAAAGACCACATCAGATAAGTACTTGACCAACAAAAACTGACAAAGACCACATCAGATAAGTACTTGACCAACAAAAACTGACAAAGACCACATCAGATAAGTACTTGACCAACAAAAACTCTTATAGACCACTTCAGATAAGTACTTGATTAACAAAAACTGACAAAGACCACATCAGATAAGTACTTGACCTACAAAAACTGACAAAGACCACATCAGATAAGTACTTGACCAACAAAAACTGACAAAGACCACATCAGATAAGTACTTGACCAACAAAAACTGACAAAGACCACATCAGATAAGTACTTGACCAACAAAAACTGACAAAGACCACATCAGATAAGTACTTGACCAACAAAAACTGACAAAGACCACATCAGATAAGTACTTGACCAACAAAAACTGACAAAGACCACATAAGATAAGTACTTGACCAACAAAAACTGACAAAGACCACATCAGATAAGTACTTGACCAACAAAAACTGACAAAGACCACATCAGATAAGTACTTGACCAACAAAAACTGACAAAGACCACATCAGATAAGTACTTGACCAACAAAAACTGACAAAGACCACATCAGATAAGTACTTGACCAACAAAAACTGACAAAGACCACTTCAGATAAGTACTTGACCAACAAAAACTGACAAAGACCACATCAGATAAGTACTTGACCAACAAAAACTGTTAAAGACCACATCAGATAAGTACTTGTCTAACAAAAACTGACAAAGACCACATCAGATAAGTACTTGACCAACAAAAACTGACAAAGACCACATCAGATAAGTACTTGACCAACAAAAACTGACAAAGACCACATCAGATAAGTACTTGACCAACAAAAACTGACAAAGACCACATCAGATAAGTACTTGACCAACAAAAACTCTTAAAGACCACATCAGATAAGTACTTGACCAACAAAAACTGACAAAGACCACATCAGATAAGTACTTGACCAACAAAAACTGACAAAGACCACATCAGATAAGTACTTTACCAGCAAAAACTCTTATAGACCACTTCAGATAAGTACTTGATTAACAAAAACTGACAAAGACCACATCAGATAAGTACTTGACCAATAAAAACTGACAAAGACCACATCAGATAAGAACTTGACCAACAAAAACTGACAAAGACCACATCAGATAAGTACTTGACCAACAAAAACTGACAAAGACCACATCAGATAAGTACTTGACCAACAAAAACTGACAAAGACCACATCAGATAAGTACTTGACCAACAAAAACTGACAAAGACCACATCAGATAAGTACTTGACCAACAAAAACTGACAAAGACCACATCAGATAAGTACTTTACCACCAAAAACTCTTAAAGACCACTTCAGATAAGTACTTGACCAACAAAAACTGACAAAGACCACATCAGATAAGTACTTGACCAACAAAAACTGACAAAGACCACATCAGATAAGTACTTGACCAACAAAAACTGACAAAGACCACATCAGATAAGTACTTGACCAACAAAAACTGACAAAGACCACATCAGATAAGTATTTGACCAACAAAAACTGACAAAGACCACATCAGATAAGTACTTGACCAACAAAAACTGACAAAGACCACATCAGATAAGTACTTGACCAACAAAAACTGACAAAGACCACATCAGATAAGTACTTGACCAACAAAAACTGACAAAGACCACATCAGATAAGTACTTGACCAACAAAAACTGACAAAGACCACATCAGATAAGTATTTGACCAACAAAAACTGACAAAGACCACATCAGATAAGTACTTGACCAACAAAAACTGACAAAGACCACATCAGATAAGTACTTGACCAACAAAAACTGACAAAGACCACATCAGATAAGTACTTGACCAACAAAAACTGACAAAGACCACATCAGATAAGTACTTGACCAACAAAAACTGACAAAGACCACATCAGATAAGTACTTTACCAACAAAAACTGACAAAGACCACATCAGATAAGTACTTGACCAACAAAAACTCTTAAAGACCATATCAGATAAGTACTTGACCAACAAAAACTGACAAAGACCACATCAGATAAGTACTTGACCAACAAAAACTGAAAAAGGCCACTTCAGATAAGTACTTGACCAACAAAAACTGTTAAAGACCACATCAGATAAGTACTTGACCAACAAAAACTGACAAAGACCACATCAGATAAGTACTTGACCAACAAAAACTGACAAAGACCACATCAGATAAGTACTTGACCAACAAAAACTGACAAAGACCACATCAGATAAGTATTTGACCAACAAAAACTGACAAAGACCACATCAGATAAGTACTTGACCAACAAAAACTGACAAAGACCACATCAGATAAGTACTTGACCAACAAAAACTGACAAAGACCACATCAGATAAGTACTTGACCAACAAAAACTGTTAAAGACCACATCAGATAAGTACTTGACCAACAAAAACTGTTAAAGACCACTTCAGACAAGTGCCAGAACCTTGACCTCAACCTTGCCTGTCTTTGTGTCGAGCAGAGAGGAAGCCGAGATGGAGTATTTGAAGATCGCTCAGGACCTGGACATGTACGGCGTGGACTACTTCTTGATCCGGGTGAGCCAGTCCATAAAGTCCTCAGGAGGCGACTGATTCATAAATAATGTCTTAGCAGTCAGGCTAATGACATTTGACCAGTGGCCGTGATCGATGCCTGTTCTAAAAGCTGAAAATAGCTAAAAAGCCAGCATGCTAACATTACTGTGCTAACAGTTAGCATGTGTGAAATAACAAAATATTTGACTCTGAGGCGTATACCTGCAACAATAGCTGAAAAGCCAGCATGCTAACATTACCATGCTAACAGTTAGCATGTGTGAAGTAACAAAAAAATTGACTCTGAGGCGTATACCTGCAACAATAGCTGAAAAGCCAGCATGCTAACATTACAATGCTAATAGTTAGCATGTGTCAAATAACAAAATATTTGACTCTGAGGCGTATACCTGCAACAATAGCTGAAAAGCCAGCATGCTAACATTACCATGCTAATAGTTAGCATGTGTGAAGTAACAAAAAAATTGACTCTGAGGCGTATACCTGCAACAATAGCTGAAAAGCCAGCATGCTAACATTACCATGCTAATAGTTAGCATGTGTGAAATAACAAAATATTTGACTCTGAGGCGTATACCTGCAACAATAGCTGAAAAGCCAGCATGCTAACATTACCCTGCTAATAGTTAGCATGTGTGAAATAACAAAATATTTGACTCTGAGGCGTATACCTGCAACAATAGCTGAAAAGCCAGCATGCTAACATTACCATGCTAACAGTTAGCATGTGTGAAGTAACAAAACATTTGACTAAGAAGTGTGTACCCCGAATTAGTTATCAAGATCGCACGATAAGGTTAACTTGCTAACAGTTAGCATGCGTGAAATAACAAAATATTTGACTCTGAGGCGTATACCTGCAACAATAGCTGAAAAGCCAGCATGCTAACATTACCATGCTAATAGTTAGCATGTGTGAAATAACAAAATATTTGACTCTGAGGCGTATACCTGCAACAATAGCTGAAAAGCCAGCATGCTAACATTACCATGCTAATAGTTAGCATGTGTCAAATAACAAAATATTTGACTCTGAGGCGTATACCTGCAACAATAGCTGAAAAGCCAGCATGCTAACATTACCATGCTAACAGTTAGCATGTGTGAAGTAACAAAACATTTGACTAAGAAGTGTGTACCCCGAATTAGTTATCAAGATCGGACGATAAGGTTAACATGCTAAAAGTTAGCATGCATACAATAACAAAATATTTGACTCTGAGGCGTATACCTGCAACAATAGCTGAAAAGCCAGATGGCTAACATTACCATGCTAATAGTTAGCATGCGTGAAATAACAAAATATTTGACTCTGAGGCGTATACCTGCAACAATAGCTGAAAAGCCAGCATGCTAACATTACCATGCTAACAGTTAGCATGTGTGAAATAACAAAATATTTGACTCGGAAGTGTGTACCCCGAATTAGTTATCAAGATCGCACGATAAGGTTAACATGCTAACAGTTAGCATGCGTGAAATAACAAAATATTTGACTCTGAGGCGTATACCTGCAAAAATAGCTGAAAAGCCAGCATGCTAACATTACCATGCTAATAGTTAGCATGTGTGAAATAACAAAATATTTGACTCTGAGGCGTATACCTGCAAAAATAGCTGAAAATGCCAGCATGATAACGTCAACATGCTAACAGTTAGCATGTGTGAAGTAACAAAACATTTGACTCGGAGGCGCATACCTGCAACTATCGCTAAAAAGCCAGCATGATAACGTTAACATGTTAGCAGTTAGCATGTTTGAAGTAACAAAATATAGTCGAGTTATACGCATACCTGCAAAATGAGCAAAAAAAGCTATCTTACTTCCATGCTAACATTAGTGGTTGCGGCCCTAAACCACCGCCTAAGTGTTTATGCCTTGGTCTGGCCCTGGGTGTGGCCTAACGTGAGGTCCGTGCACACTGTCTTGGTCTGGCCTAACGTGAGGTCCGTGCACACTGTCTTGGTCTGGCCCTGGGTGTGGCCTAACGTGAGGTCCGTGCACACTGTCTTGGTCTGGCCCTGGGTGTGGCCTAACGTGAGGTCCGTGCACACTGTCTTGGTCTGGCCCTGGGTGTTGCCTAACGTGAGGTCCGTGCACACTGTCTTGGTCTGGCCCTGGGTGTGGCATAACGTGAAGTCCGTGCACACTGTCTTGGTCTGGCCCTGGGTGTGGCCTAACGTGAGGTCCGTGCACACCTACTTGGTCTGGCCCTGGGTGTGGCCTAACGTGAGGTCCGTGCACACTGTCTTGGTCTGGCCCTGGGTGTGGCCTAACGTGAGGTCTGTGCACACTGTCTTGGTCTGGCCCTGGGTGTGGCCTAACGTGAGGTCCGTGCACACTGTCTTGGTCTGGCCCTGGGTGTGGCCTAACGTGAGGTCCGTGCACACTGTCTTTGTCTGGCCCTGGGTGTGGCCTAACGTGAGGTCCGTGCACACTGTCTTGGTCTGGCCCTGGGTGTGGCCTAACGTGAGGTCCGTGCACACTGTCTTGGTCTGGCCCTGGGTGTGGGCTAACGTGAGGTCCGTGCACACTGTCCTTTATTCTGCAATCTCAACAAAAGTTTTTTACCAAATGTTAGTAAAGTGGTGTGCTTCAGAACCACAGGGGCACGGAACTCCTCCTGGGCGTGGACGCTCTGGGCCTGCACATCTACCAGCCGGACAACAAGCTGACGCCCAAGTGCTCCTTCCCCTGGAACGAGATCCGGGACGTGTCCTACAGCGACAAAGAGGTAGGCGCTGATCGCCTTCGCCGTTGAAGCAACAAATGTGACCTTTTCTCGCCGCACACTTAATTACAAAGTCAACCACCAGGCGAGTGAAAGTGTCTTTTTGTCTTCAGTTCACCATCAAACCTGTGGACAAGAAAGCCGACGTGTTCAAGTTCAACTCTTCGCGGCTGAGAGTCAACAAGTTGGTGAGTCAAAATGAACGCATGCGGTGGCCATTTTGCTATTCTCAAAACCGACCAATGTATGTGAATGTGACAGATCGTCACAGTACCCCCCCCTTTAGGGACGGATTCTGAATGGCCCCCAAAAAACAAGGTTCAAAAGTCACGGTAGGTTTAGAGGACCGAAGTTGGGGGTGGACCACCAGGCCAAGTGTCCCCGAATCCACTGGGGACGGGTCAAGTGGTGTCGGCGGCGAGTCGAACGCCACCACCACTAGCGAGGCGGTCGCTCACAGAACGGCCACATTCTTGGCAGACGAGGGGTCCGCGTGCGTGCGGGTGCCTAATGGCCGCTTGTGCGGAGGTGACAAGGAGCCCGCTGGAGACAATGATGGTGGCGGCCTCGGCGAGGAGCCCGCAGGAGACGAAGAAGGCGGCGGCCTCGGCGAGGGGCCCGCTGGAGACGTAGATGGCTGCTGCACAGCAGGAGATGAAGATGGCAGACCCACCAGAAAATATGGCGGCGACTGTAGACCATTCCATTCACCCATCAATCTTCTTCTGCTTATCCGAGGTCAGGTTGCAGGGGAAGCAGCCTAAGCAGGGAAGCCCAGACTTTCTTCTCCCCAGCCACTTCATCCAGCTCTTCATCTTGAGGCGTTCCCAGGCCAGCCGGGAGACATAGTCTTCCCAACGTGTCCTGGGTCTTCACCGGTTGGACGTGCCCGAAACGCCACCCTAGGGAGGCGTTTCGGGTGGCATCCTGACCAGATGCCCCAACCACCTCATCTGGCTCCTCTCCATGTGGAGGGGCAGTGGCTTTACTTTGAGTCCCTCCCGGATGGCAGAGCTTCTCACCCTATCTCCTGGCGGAGGGAACTAATTTCGGCCGCTTGTACCCGTGATCTTGTCCTTTCGGTCATAACCCAAAGCTCATGACCTTAGGTGAGGATGGGAACGTAGATCGACCGGTAAATCGAGAGCTTTGCCTTTCGGCTCAGCTCCGTCTCTACCACAACGGATCGATACAGCGTCCGCCTTACTGAAGACGCCGCACCGAACCGCCTGTCGATCTCACCATCCACTCTTCCCTCACTCGTGAACAAGACTCCGAGATGGACCCACTGGAGAGAATGGCATGGTGGCCTCACTGGTAAAGGTGAGAGCTGTGCTTCCCCTGTCGCACAGCTGACCTTAGCCCCCCCACTCAAGGGACGGATCCCAGACCTCACAAGAAAGGCTGTGGGAGCGGGGAGGGACCTGGGGGGTTGCGGGACCTGCCTACTCTGGCCGCCCCCCTGGAACAGACGACAGGGACGGTGGGAGGGAGCCGAGGAACCGGTCCGTGCTGCAATCAAGCCACAGAAGTTGTCCATCAAGGAGACCATGCAGGCACATTTCTCGTCGGCGGCTTTCTCCTGAGCAGCCATTTGTTTTTTCCAGAAAGCCCACCGACTCTCTGCGGGGTTCGTATTTGTTTCGATGATTCTGTCATATTCTGTGGGTGGTGAACCCAAGATGCAGAGATGGCAGCTTGTCCACAACTTTTGTAAATCTATGAGTCAGGGCTCGAGGATTGGTTTCCTGGTACCCTGTTTGCTGTTCCTTGTTATTCTTGTTCCTGTTTCTGGTTCCCTTGCATGTCCTTTTGACATTAAAGCCATCTCTGCATCTTGTGGTTCTCCACCAACAGATTATGAAAGGACTTCCGATAAATAGATAAGATCAAAATAAAGATCCCTGAGGCCATTTGGAGAAATAATAAGGAACGTACAGGAGAACCACCACAGATCCCTTCCCCATCAAGCAGACTTCGCTGGGAACCAACAACGATTATTTCAGGGAAAATTGGAACATAGCGCAGGTCGCGAACGGCCCCGCCGGGTCCGCACTTTGGACACCTCTGCGTAGGCAATAAGCTTGCCCTGGGTTCTCTTCCTGCAGATCCTCCAGCTCTGCATTGGCAACCACGACTTGTTCATGCGGCGGCGGCGCGTGACTCCCTGGAGGTGCAGCAGATGAAGGCCCAGGCCAAAGAGGAGCGAGCCAGGAAGCAGGTGCCGGTCGGGGAACACATCGGTTTTTTTTTTAGGAATGTAGAATTTTAAAAACAACAAAAAAAAAACCCTCCAACGTTTCGTATTCACGCTGTAGGTATTTACTGTATGTAATGTAGTATCCGCTACTTTCAAAACAACATGTCCCATTTACGTATTTTGCCGTTTTAAGCATTCAATTCATTAAATTCCTTCAACAACAACAACAACAAGACTTCATGAGAGACAACTAAGACTACTTTGGGACAAATGAGGATCCAGAACTTCCGTAGCTAGTGGGTCCATGACCATGACTTCTGTTTTGTTTGATCCACCGTTTTACTGCCGTGTTACAGACAACATTTAAGGTATATTGATAAATATTTTACAATTTTTTTCTGTGTAAATAACTTTCACAACGGAGATAGTCCGGCGCGGAAAATATATGGAAATATAAATGTTTTCTAAATTTTAGTAGGTGCGGCTTACAGTACCGGTGCTCTATAGTCCGGAAAATACGGTACTATAATAAATTAACGTTCGGGCGATAGCTGCCGTTTTTAATTGATCGTCTGACGTGAAGCTGATTTTTTAATAAAAAAAATAATTTTTAATAATTTATCATAAAGTTATTTGTGTAATAAACAATATTTTTGAAATAATTTATAATTGAAAATACTTTTTAAAATAAGTTATGGAATAAATAATATTTTTGAATACTTTATAATTGAAAATAGTTATACAATGATTCATGCAATAAAAAAATTTTGAAAATACTTTATAATAGAAAATATTTCCAAACAAATTTTTGGAATACATTTTTTTTTTTTTAATAATTCATCATAGGAAATTATTTTCAAAAGTTATTTATGTAATAAACAATATTTTTGAATACTTTATAATAGAAAATTGTTATACAATGATTCATGCAATAAAAATTTTTTGAAAATACTTTATAATAGAAAATATTTCCAAACAAATTTTTGGAATAATTTTTTTTTTTTTAATAATTCATTATAGGAAATTATTTTCAAAAGTTATTTATGTAATAAACAATATTTTTGAAATAACTTATAATTGAAAATACTTTTTAAAATAAGTTATGTAATAAACAATATTTTGAAAATACTTTATAATAGAAAATAATTATAAAATGATTTATGCAATAAAAAAAATTTGAAAATACTTTATAATTGAAAATATTTCCAAACAAATTTTTGGAATATTTTTTATTTTTTTTAATAATTCATCATAGGAAATTATTTTCAAAATTTATTTATGTAATAAACAATATTTTTGAAATAATTTATAATTGAAAATACTTTTTGAAATAAGTTATGTAATAAAAAATATTTTTGAAAATACTTTATAATAGAAAATAATTATAAAATGATTTATGCAATAAAACATTTTTGAAAATACTTTATAATACAAAATATTTTAAAACAAATTTTTTGAATAAAAAAATAATTTTTAATAATTTATCATAAGAAATTATTTTCAAAAGTTATTTATGTAATAAACAATATTTTTGAAATAATTTATAATTGAAAATACTTTTTAAAATAAGTTATGTAATAAACAATATTTTTGAAAATACTTTAAATTACAAAATATTTTTAAACATAATTTATGTAATAAAAAAACTATATTGAAAATCATTTGTAATAGAAAATAATTAAAAAAATAATTTAAGTATTAAAGAACTTCATACCACCATTTGATTTACAATTCTAGCAAGTTCTACATTTAATAAGATAATTGCAATAAAACATTTTCCACATCTATAATATACCCTCAAAGTGTCGGATCTGAGACCAAAAATCCGGATCAGGATGAGAGTGTAGAAATGTTGATGAAGTGAACAAATAAAGTGATAAAAAAGGTAGAGGCAGGTTGGATGGTCCCGTCACTCTTTGGACCGTGTGTGGTCCAGGTGGAGAGGCGGCGGCTGCAGCAGGAGAAGCAACTGCGGGAGGAGGCGGAGCGAGCCCGTGACGATCTGGAGAGGAGACTGATTGCAGCTGCAGGACCAGGCTCACACCGCAACCAGGCCTTGGTAGTTTGCACGCATCTTCACGCGCTAACTCCTACTTGTCGCCACGTAAAGTCTGTCCTCCCTCCTCTTTGGTCCAGCTGCGCTCGGAGCAGACGGCCGACCTGCTGGCCGAGAAGGCGCAGGTAGCAGAGGAGGAGGCCAAGCTGCTGGCCCAGAAGGCGACGAGGCCGAGACGGAGACGCAGCGTGTCAAGGTGACGGCCATGCGGGGCCAGGAGGAGCGCCGCCTCATGGAACAGAAGATGCTGGAGGCCGAGATGCTGGCCCTCAAGATGGCCGAGGAGTCGGAAAGGAGGGTGGGAACAGGTGCAGGGGAACTGGAGATTAAGAGTCGGAAAGGAGGTGGGGACAGGAGCAGGGGCACTGGGGGTAAGGAGTCCGGAAAGGAGGTGGGGACAGGTGCAGGGAACTGGGGGTAAGGAGTCGGAAAGGAGGTGGGGACAGGTGGCAGGGAAACTGGGGGTTGGGAGTCGGAAAGGAGGTTGGGACAGCTGCAGGGTCACTGGGGTTAAGAGTCGGAAAGGAGGTGGGGACAGGTGCAGGGGAACTGGGAGTAAGGAGTCGGAAAGGGAGGTGGGGACAGGTGCAGGGGAACTGGGGGTAAGGAGTCGGAAAGGAGGTGGGGACAGGTGCAGGGGCACTGGGGGTTGGAGTCGGAAAGGAGGTTGGACAGCTGCAGGGTCACTGGGGGTTAAGAGTCGGAAAGGAGGTGGGGACAGGTGCAGGGGAACTGGGAGTAAGGAGTCGGAAAGGAGGTGGGGACAGGTGCAGGGGCACTGGGGGTTAAGAGTCGGAAAGGAGGTGGGGACAGGTGCAGGGGCACTTGGGGTTAGTAGTCGGAAAGGAGGTGGGGACAGGTGCAGGGGCATTGGGGGTTAAGAGTCGGATAGGAGGTGGGGAAGGTGCAGGGTCACTGGGGATTAAGAGTCAGAAAGGAGGTGGGGGACAGGTGCAGGGACACTGGGGTTTAGGATTCAGAAAGAAGGTAAGGACAGGTGCATGGGCACTGGGGTTAAGAGTCGGAAAGGAGGTGGGAACAGGTGCAGGGGCACTGGGGGTTAGGAGTGAGAAAGAAGGTAGAGACAGGTGCAGGGGCACTGGGCGTTAGGAGTCAGAAAGAAGGTAGGGACAGGTGCAGGGTCACTGGGGGGTTAAGAGTCGGAAAGGAGGTGGGAAGAGGTGCAGGGGCACTGGGGGTAAGAGTCGGAAAGGAGGTTGGGACAGGTGCAGGGTCACTGGGGGTTAAGAGTTGGAAAGTAGGTGGGAACAGGTGCAGGGGCACTGGGGGTTAGTAGTGAGAAAGAAGGTAGAGACAGGTGCAGGGGCACTGAGGGTTAAGAGTTGGAAAGGAGGTGGGAACATGTGCAGGGGCACAGGGGGTTAAGAGTCGGAAAGGAGGTGGGAACAGGTGCATGGGCACAGGGGTTTAGGAGTCAGAAAGAAGGTAGGGACAGGTGCAGGGTCACTGGGGGTTAGGAGTGAGAAAGAAGGTAGGGACAGGTGCAGGGGCACTGGGGGTTAGGAGTCGAAAAGGAGGTGGGGACAGTTGCAGGGGCAGTGGGGGTTAAGAGTCGGAAACGAGGTGGGGGCAGGTGCAGGGGAACTGGGGGTTAAAAGTTTGAAAGGAGGTAATAGAAATACATACACATTTTTACTCAAAATGTAAAAATGTGTATGTCCATTTACACATACAAAAATAATGCAAATACACGCCTGTCCATTCATTTACACACAATGTAAATACATGTATGTCTACATACGAAGATAATGCAAATACATGTTTGTCCATTCACATACAGGGCCCAGGAGGCGGAGCAGCTGAAGCAGGACCTGCTGGAGGCCAGGGAGGCGGAGCACAGGGCCAAGCACACACTCCTGGAGCTGACCAGCAGAGTCTACACGGTAACACACAAATATGACAAAGGCAAAAACTCTTTTTGCAAGACCCGGACAGTAGGGCAGCAAGAGGTTTCTTAACAACTAAAACAACAACAAACAGTAGCACTTAAAATGACTTGCAACTTAAGCATGCTTGGCTTTTACAGTGTGTTACTTTATATGGTGTATTACTGTAAATGGAAAAACGGTACCACACTTTTGTTTTGTACGATAAAACTTTGCGGAACTTGCGACTTTTTACAGTAAAATCTAAGTTTTTTTTTGTTTTTATGGTGTATTACTGTAAATGGAAAAAGGATGCCACATTTTGTTTTTTTTTACAGTAAACTTCTTGCAACTGAACTTGCAGCTTTTTACTGTAAAATCTACGGTTGTTGTTTTTACGATATATTACTGTAAAAGGAAAAATGATACCACACTTTTGATATTTTTACGGTAAGGTTATTGCGACTGAACTTGGAACTTTTTACCATAAAATCTACAGTTGTTGTTTTTATGATATATTACTGTATATGAAAAAAAGGTACCACACTTTTGTTTTTTACGATAAAACTTTGCGGAACTTGCGACTTTTTACTGTAAAATCTCGTTGTTGTTTTTTTGTTTTTATGGTGTATTACTGTAAATGGAAAAAGGATGCCACATTTTGTTTTTTTACGGTAAAGTTATTGCGACTGAACTTGCAGCTTTTTACCGTAAAACTTCCGGTTGTTATTTTTACGATATATTACTGTAAAAGGAAAAATGATACCACACTTGATATTTTTACAGTAAAGTTCTTGCGACTGAACTTGCAACTTTTTAGCGTAAAATTTACAGTTGTTGTTTTTATGATATATTACTGTAAATGGAAAAAAGGTACCACTTTTGTTTTTTTACGATAAAACTTTGCGGAACTTGCTACTTTTTACTGTAAAATCTATTTTTTTTTTGTTTTTATGGTGTATTACTGTAAATGGAAAAAGAATGCCACATTTTGTTTTTTTACGGTAAAGTTATTGCGACTGAACTTGCAGCTTTTTACCGTAAAATCTACGGTGGTTGTTTTTACGATATATTACTGTAAAAGGAAAAATGATACCACACTTTTGATATGTTTACGGTAAAGTTATTGCGACTGAAATTGCAACTTTTTACCATAAAATCTACAGTTGTTGTTTTTATGATATATTACTGTAAATGGAAAAACGGTACCAAACTTTTGTATTTTATGATAAAACTTTGCGGAACTTGCGACTTTTCACTGTAAAATCAATTTTTTTTTGTTCTTATGGTGTATTACTGTTAATGGAAAAAGGATGACACATTTAGTTTTTTTACAGTAAACTTCTTGCTGCTGAACTTGCAGCTTTTTACTGTAAAATCTACGGTTGTTGTTTTTACGATATATTACTGTAAATGGAAAAAAGGTACCACACTTTTGTTTTTTTTCGATAAAACTTTGCGGAACATGCGACTTTTTACTGTAAAATCTAAGTTTTTTTTTTGTTTTCATGGTGTATTACTGTAAATGGAAAAAGGATGCCACATTTAGTTTTTTTTTACAGTAAACTTCTTGCAGCTGAACTTGCAACTTTTTACTGTAAAATCTGCGGTTGTTGTTTTTACGATATATTACAGTAAAAGGAAAAATGATACCACACTTTTGATATTTTTATGGTAAAGTTCTTGCGACTGAACTTGCAACTTTTTAGCATAAAATCTACAGTTGTTGTTTTTATGATATGTTACTGTAAATGGAAAAACAATACCACACTTTTGTTTTTTACGATAAAACTTTGCGGAACTTGTGACTTTTTACTGTAAAATCTAAGTTTTTTTGGTTTTTATGGTGTATAACTGTAAATGAAAAAAGGATGCCACATTTTGTTTTTTTTACAGTAAACTTCTTGCAGCTGAACTTGCAGCTTTTTACTGTAAAACTTCCGGTTGTTATTTTTACGATATATTACAGTAAAAGGAAAAATGATACCACACTTGATATTTTTACAGTAAAGTTTTTACGACTGAACTTGCAACTTTTTAGCGTAAAATCTACAGTTGTTGTTTTTATGATATATTACTGTAAATGGAAAAACAATACCACAATTTTGTTTTTTGCGATAAAACTTTGCGACTGAACTTGCAACTTTTTACTGTAAAATCTATTGCTTTGTTGTTTTCAAAGTGTATTACTGTAAATGGAAAAAGGATGCCATATTTTTTTTTTTACAGTAAACTTCTTGCAACTGAACTTGCAGTTTTTTACTGTAAATTCTACAGTTGTTGTTTTTACGATATATTACTGTAAAAGGAAAAATTATACCACACTTTTGATATTTTTACGGTAAAGTTATTGCGACTGAACTTGAAGCTTTTTACCAGTAAAATTTAGTGTTTTTGTTTTTATAGCGTATTACTGTAAATGGAAAAACGGTACCACAATTAGTTTTTTTACGGTAAACTTCTTGCCCGCTGAACTTGCAACTTTTTACTGTAAAATCTACTGCTTTGCTGTTGTCAAAGTGTATTACTGTAAATGGAAAAACAGTACCACACTTTGGATTTTTTCCAGGTAAAGTTATTGCGACTGAACTTGCAGTTTTTTACTGTAAAATCCACAGTTGTTATTTTTACGGTGTATTACTGTAAATGTAAAAACGGTACATATTTTGTGTTGCAGTACCCAGCGCCGCCAGCAGGGGAGCATCTCAGCTCGGACTTCAAAGACACGGACATGAAGCGACTCTCCATGGAGATCGAGAAGGAGAAGTGAGTCTTAAATGTTCTTAAACGCCCTGGTGATTGACAGTTGTGGTTGCCGTGGTTACGCATCCCCCCCCTCCCTCCAGACACACACACACACACCAGGTTGTCCATTCACATACTAACGTGCAAAGATGCTTGCATGTGTGCATTCACACACACGCCTCAATACTCTATATGAATGCCTCTCCATTCACACACAAATGTAAGTCTGTCCATTCACATACACACCTGTTTGTCCATTTACATACACACCTGTTTGTCCATTTACATACACACACACGCGCACACAAACAAATCATCTTAACAAAAGTCTGACATGCGTAATGTCAAGTTAAGATAAGTTAAGTTAATGGTGGTGCTGCCCCAGGGTGGAGTACGTGGAGAAGAGCAGGCACCTGCAGGGGTTAAGATAAGTTAAGTTAAAGGTGGTGCTGCCCCCAGGGTGGAGTAGGTGGAGAAGAGCAGGCACCTGCAGGAGTTAAGATAAGTTAAGTTAAAGGTGGTGCTGCCCCCAGGGTGGAGTACGTGGAGAAGAGCAGGCACCTGCAGGAGTTAAGATAAGTTAAGTTGATGGTGTGCTGCCCCCAGGGTGGAGTAGGTGGAGAAGAGCAGGCACCTGCAGGAGTTAAGATAAGTTAAGTTGATGGTGCTGCTGCCCCCAGGGTGGAGTAGGTGGAGAAGAGCAGGCACCTGCAAGAGTTAAGATAAGTTAAGTTAATGGTGGTTGCTGCCCCCCAGGGTGGAGTAGGTGGAGAAGAGCAGGCACCTGCAGGAGTTAAGATAAGTTAAGTTAAAGGTGGTGCTGCCCCCAGGGTGGAGTACGGGAGAAGAGCATGGCACCTGCAGGAGTTAAGATAAGTTAAGTTGATGGTGGTGCTGCCCCCCAGGGTGGAGTAGGTGGAGAAGAGCAGGCACCTGCAGGAGTTAAGATAAGTTAAGTTGATGGTGGTGCTGCCCCCAGGGTGTAGTAGGTGGGAGAAGAGCAGGCACCTGCAGAGTTAAGATAAGTTAAGTTGATGGTGGTGCTGCCCCCCAGGGTGGAGTAGGTGGAGAAGAGCAGGCACCTGCAGGAGTTAAGATAAGTTAAGTTGATGGTGGTGCTGCCCCCAGGGTGTAGTAGGTGGAGAAGAGCAGGCACCTGCAGGAGTTAAGATAAGTTAAGTTGATGGTGCTGCTGCCCCCAGGGTGGAGTAGGTGGAGAAGAGCAGGCACCTGCAAGAGTTAAGATAAGTTAAGTAATGGTGGTGCTGCCCCCCAGGGTGGAGTAGGTGGAGAAGAGCAGGCACCTGCAGGAGTTAAGATAAGTTAAGTAAAGGTGGTGCTGCCCCCAGGGTGGAGTACGTGGAGAAGAGCAGGCACCTGCAGGAGTTAAGATAAGTTAAGTTGATGGTGGTGCTGCCCCCAGGGTGGAGTAGGTGGAGAAGAGCAGGCACCTGCAGGAGTTAAGATAAGTTAAGTTATGGTGGCTGCTGCCCCCAGGGTGGAGTAGGTGGAGAAGAGCAGGCACCTGCAGGAGTTAAGATAAGTTAAGTTAATGGTGGTGCTGCCCCCAGGGTGGAGTACGTGGAGAAGAGCAGGCACCTGCAGGAGTTAAGATAAGTTAAGTTAATGGTGGTGCTGCCCCCAGGGTGGAGTACGTGGAGAAGAGCAGCACCTGCAGGAGTTAAGATAAGTTAAGTTAATGGTGTGCTGCCCCAGGGTGGAGTACGTGGAGAAGAGCAGGCACCTGCAGGAGTTAAGATAAGTTAAGTTAATGGTGGTGCTGCCCCCAGGGTGGAGTACGTGGAGAAGAGCAGGCACCTGCAGGAGTTAAGATAAGTTAAGTTAATGGTGGTGCTGCCCCCAGGGTGGAGTACGTGGAGAAGAGCAGGCACCTGCAGGAGTTAAGATAAGTTAAGTTAATGGTGCTGCTGCCCCCAGGGTGGAGTACGTGGAGAAGAGCAGGCACCTGCAGGAGTTAAGATAAGTTAAGTTAATGGTGGTGCTGCCCCCAGGGTGAGTACGTGGAGAAGAGCAGCACCTGCAGGAGTTAAGATAAGTTAAGTTAATGGTGCTGCTGCCCCCAGGTGGAGTACGTGGAGAAGAGCAGGCACCTGCAGGAGTTAAGATAAGTTAAGTTAATGGTGGTGCTGCCCCCAGGGTGGAGTACGTGGAGAAGAGCAGGCACCTGCAGGAGTTAAGATAAGTAAGTAATGGTGGTGCTGCCCCCAGGGTGGAGTACGTGGAGAAGAGCAGGCACCTGCAGGAGTTAAGATAAGTTAAGTAATGGTGGTGCTGCCCCCCAGGGTGGAGTACGTGGAGAAGAGCAGGCACCTGCAGGAGTTAGAGGGGGTAGTTAATGGTGGTCAGAGTTAATGGTGGTGGCTGCCCCCCAGGGTGGAGCAGGCACCTGCAGGAGTTAAGATAAGTTAAGTTAATGGTGGTGCTGCCCCCCAGGGTGGAGTACGTGGAGAAGAGCAGGCACCTGCAGGAGTTAAGATAAGTTAAGTTAATGGTGGTTGCTGCCCCCAGGGTGGAGTACGTGGAGAAGAGCAGGCACCTGCAGGGGTTAAGATAAGTTAAGTTAATGGTGGTGCTGCCCCCAGGGTGGAGTACGTGGAGAAGAGCAGGCACCTGCAGGAGTTAAGATAAGTTAAGTTAATGGTGGTGCTGCCCCCAGGGTGGAGTAGGTGGAGAAGAGCAGGCACCTGCAGGAGTTAAGATAAGTTAAGTTAATGGTGGTGCTGCCCCCAGGGTGGAGTACGGTGGAGAAGAGCAGGCACCTGCAGGAGTTAAGATAAGTTAAGTTAATGGTGGTGCTGCCCCCAGGGTGGAGTACGTGGAGAAGAGCAGGCACCTGCAGGAGTTAAGATAAGTTAAGTTAATGGTGGTGCTGCCCCCCAGGGTGGAGTAGGTGGAGAAGAGCAGGCACCTGCAGGAGTTAAGATAAGTTAAGTTAAAGGTGGTGCTGCCCCCAGGGTGGAGTAGGTGGAGAAGAGCAGGCACCTGCAGGAGTTAAGATAAGTTAATGGTGGTGCTGCCCCCAAGGGTGGAGTACGTGGAGAAGAGCAGGCACCTGCAGGAGCAGCTCAACCAGCTGAAGACGGAGATCGAGAGCCTGAAGCTGAAGGAGCGCCAGACGTCGCTGGAACTTCCTCCAGGAGCAGAACCTTGAGCAAGGCAGCAGCAAGCGCAGCAACTTCAAGAAGGTAAACACTGAGGATCAGACCGGAGGTTGGTCTTGGGCGCAGTTGGGAGTTCCAACAGGAAAATGACCTTAAACACACCTCGAAAGTGGTAAAGGAATGGCTAAATTAGGCTAGAACAGGGGTAGGGAACCTATGGTTCTAGAGCCAGATGTGGCTCTAGAGCATTCTCTATGCATTTTTAATCCATCCATCTGTTTTCTTACCGCACCCGTTCAAGAAGTTGCGTTAATGGTAAGAAGTTATTTATTTATTCTTGGTTAGAGTAGGGCTTGCCCTCCTGGGGGGTTTGTCAGACCACCAAGGACCAACATGAGAGCCTGTTTCAGGGTTACAATATAGTTTTATTTTTCAATAATTGTATTTTTCTCTTTCGTTTTCGCTCGCGCTCTGGCTCCGGCCCCGACCCCGTCTCTCCTGCTGGCTGCTGCTTATAAACAGAGCGACAGGTGATTAGATAACAAGGCCCAGCTGGGCCATCTACGCACCTGTCGCTGATTTCGAGGCAACACCCCAGTTCGCTGCAGGCCCGCGGGCCACGCCCCCTCCACAGTTAGCTCGAGAATAACAATGTTATTACAAAGAATGTTGGTCTTACTTAAAAATGCACGCGTTAAGTTTTGTTCGGTGTAAAAAAAAAACAACATTATACAGCTCTTATGGAAATACATTTTAAAGTGAATTATATTTATATAGCGCTTTTCTCTAGTGACTCAAAGCGCTTTTACATAGTGAAAGCCAATATCTAAGTTCCATTTAAAGCAGTGTGGGTGGCACTGGGAGCAGGTGGGTCAAGTGTCTTGCCCAAGGACACAACGGCAGTGACTAGGATGGCGGAAGCGGGAATCGAACCTGCAACCCTCAAGTTGCTGGCACGGCCACTCTACCAACCGAGCTATACCGCCCCACGATAACATTTGGGCTTTTTGGCTCTCTCAGCCAAAAAAGGATCCCGACCCCTGGGCTAGAATGAAGGTTTTAGAATGGCCTCCCCAAAGTCCTGGACAATGCTGAAGAAACAAGTCTTAAAAGCAACACATTTAGATTAACTGCAGCAGTTTTGTGGTGAAAAATGTAAACAGAAGCTTGTGGATGGCGACCAAAAGCGCCTTATTGCAGGTAAACTTTTTGTTTTGTTTTTTTTGTTTGAAGTCTCTCTCTTGTCCCTTGAGTACTCAAGGAAACGGAACTTAAATGTGGTCCGGTCCGGTGGCCATGGATGAGGTGCTGGCTGTCCTGAGTCGGGACCCAGGATGGACCGCTCGTCCGAAGTTGGGACCCAGGATGGACCGCTCGTCCGAAGTTGGGACCCAGGATGGACCGCTCGTCCAGAGCCGGGACCCAGGATGGACCGCTCGTCCGAAGTTGGGACCCAGGATGGACCGCTCGTCCGAAGTTGGGACCCAGGATGGACTGCTCGTCCGAAGTTGGGACCCAGGATGGACCGCTCGTCCAGAGCCGGGACCCAGGATGGACTGCTCGTCCGAAGTTGGGACCCAGGATGGACCGCTCGTCCGAAGTTGGGACCCAGGATGGACCGCTCGTCCAGAGCCGGGACCCAGGATGGACCGCTCGTCCGAAGTTGGGACCCAGGATGGACCGCTCGTCCAGAGCCGGGACCCAGGATGGACCGCTCGTCCGAAGTTGGGACCCAGGATGGACCGCTCGTCCGAAGTTGGGACCCAGGATGGACCGCTCGTCCAGAGCCGGGACCGAGGATGGACCGCTCGTCCGAAGTTGGGACCCAGGATGGACCGCTCGTCCGAAGTTGGGACCCAGGATGGACCGCTCGTCCAGAGCCGGGACCCAGGATGGACCGCTCGTCCGAAGTTGGGACCCAGGATGGACCGCTCGTCCGAAGTTGGGACCCAGGATGGACTGCTCGTCCGAAGTTGGGACCCAGGATGGACCGCTCGTCCAGAGCCGGGACCCAGGATGGACCGCTCGTCCGAAGTTGGGACCCAGGATGGACCGCTCGTCCGAAGTTGGGACCCAGGATGGACCGCTCGTCCAGAGCCGGGACCCAGAATGGACCGCTCGTCCGAAGTTGGGACCCAGGATAGACCGCTCGTCCAGAGCCGGGACCCAGGATGGACCGCTCGTCCGAAGTTGGGACCCAGGATGGACTGCTCGTCCGAAGTTGGGACCCAGGATGGACCGCTCGTCCAGAGCCGGGACCCAGGATGGACCGCTCGTCCGAAGTTGGGACCCAGGATGGACCGCTCGTCCGAAGTTGGGACCCAGGATGGACCGCTCGTCCAGAGCCGGGACCCAGGATGGACCGCTCGTCCGAAGTTGGGACCCAGGATGGACCGCTCGTCCAGAGCCGGGACCCAGGATGGACCGCTCGTCCGAAGTTGGGACCCAGGATGGACCGCTCGTCCGAAGTTGGGACCCAGGATGGACCGCTCGTCCAGAGCCGGGACCGAGGATGGACCGCTCGTCCGAAGTTGGGACCCAGGATGGACCGCTCGTCCGAAGTTGGGACCCAGGATGGACCGCTCGTCCAGAGCCGGGACCCAGGATGGACCGCTCGTCCGAAGTTGGGACCCAGGATGGACCGCTCGTCCGAAGTTGGGACCCAGGATGGACTGCTCGTCCGAAGTTGGGACCCAGGATGGACCGCTCGTCCAGAGCCGGGACCCAGGATGGACCGCTCGTCCGAAGTTGGGACCCAGGATGGACCGCTCGTCCGAAGTTGGGACCCAGGATGGACCGCTCGTCCAGAGCCGGGACCCAGAATGGACCGCTCGTCCGAAGTTGGGACCCAGGATAGACCGCTCGTCCAGAGCCGGGACCCAGGATGGACCGCTCGTCCGAAGTTGGGACCCAGGATGGACTGCTCGTCCGAAGTTGGGACCCAGGATGGACCGCTCGTCCAGAGCCGGGACCCAGGATGGACCGCTCGTCCGAAGTTGGGACCCAGGATGGACCGCTCGTCCGAAGTTGGGACCCAGGATGGACCGCTCGTCCAGAGCCGGGACCCAGGATGGACCGCTCGTCCGAAGTTGGGACCCAGGATGGACCGCTCGTCCAGAGCCGGGACCCAGGATAGACCGCTCGTCCGAAGTTGGGACCCAGGATGGACCGCTCGTCCAGAGTCGGGACCCAGGATGGACCGCTCGTCCGAAGTTGGGACCCAGGATGGACTGCTCCTCCGAAGTTGGGACCCAGGATGGACCGCTCATCCAGAGCCGGGACCCAGGATGGACCGCTCGTCCGAAGTTGGGACCCAGGATGGACCGCTCGTCCAGAGCCGGGACCCAGGATGGACCGCTCGTCCGAAGTTGGGACCCAGGATGGACCGCTCGTCCGAAGTTGGGACCCAGGATGGACCGCTCGTCCGAAGTTGGGACCCAGGATGGACCGCTCGTCCAGAGCCGGGACCCAGGATGGACCGCTCGTCCGAAGTTGGGACCCAGGATGGACCGCTCGTCCGAAGTTGGGACCCAGGATGGACCGCTCGTCCGAAGTTGGGACCCAGGATGGACCGCTCGTCCAGAGCCGGGACCCAGGATGGACCGCTCGTCCGAAGTTGGGACCCAGGATGGACCGCTCGTCCGAAGTTGGGACCCAGGATGGACCGCTCGTCCAGAGCCGGGACCCAGGATGGACCGCTCGTCCGAAGTTGGGACCCAGGATGGACCGCTCGTCCAGAGCCGGGACCCAGGATGGACCGCTCGTCCGAAGTTGGGACCCAGGATGGACCGCTCGTCCAGAGCCGGGACCCAGGATGGACCGCTCGTCCGAAGCCGGGACCCAGGATGGACCGCTCGTCCGAAGTTGGGACCCAGGATGGACCGCTCGTCCAGAGCCGGGACCCAGGATGGACTGCTCGTCCGAAGTTGGGACCCAGGATGGACCGCTCGTCCGAAGTTGGGACCCAGGATGGACCGCTCGTCCAGAGCCGGGACCCAGGATGGACCGCTCGTCCGAAGTTGGGACCCAGGATGGACCGCTCGTCCAGAGCCGGGACCCAGGATGGACCGCTCGTCCGAAGTTGGGACCCAGGATGGACCGCTCGTCCGAAGTTGGGACCCAGGATGGACCGCTCGTCCAGAGCCGGGACCGAGGATGGACCGCTCGTCCGAAGTTGGGACCCAGGATGGACCGCTCGTCCGAAGTTGGGACCCAGGATGGACCGCTCGTCCAGAGCCGGGACCCAGGATGGACCGCTCGTCCGAAGTTGGGACCCAGGATGGACCGCTCGTCCGAAGTTGGGACCCAGGATGGACTGCTCGTCCGAAGTTGGGACCCAGGATGGACCGCTCGTCCAGAGCCGGGACCCAGGATGGACCGCTCGTCCGAAGTTGGGACCCAGGATGGACCGCTCGTCCGAAGTTGGGACCCAGGATGGACCGCTCGTCCAGAGCCGGGACCCAGAATGGACCGCTCGTCCGAAGTTGGGACCCAGGATAGACCGCTCGTCCAGAGCCGGGACCCAGGATGGACCGCTCGTCCGAAGTTGGGACCCAGGATGGACTGCTCGTCCGAAGTTGGGACCCAGGATGGACCGCTCGTCCAGAGCCGGGACCCAGGATGGACCGCTCGTCCGAAGTTGGGACCCAGGATGGACCGCTCGTCCGAAGTTGGGACCCAGGATGGACCGCTCGTCCAGAGCCGGGACCCAGGATGGACCGCTCGTCCGAAGTTGGGACCCAGGATGGACCGCTCGTCCAGAGCCGGGACCCAGGATGGACCGCTCGTCCGAAGTTGGGACCCAGGATGGACCGCTCGTCCGAAGTTGGGACCCAGGATGGACCGCTCGTCCAGAGCCGGGACCGAGGATGGACCGCTCGTCCGAAGTTGGGACCCAGGATGGACCGCTCGTCCGAAGTTGGGACCCAGGATGGACCGCTCGTCCAGAGCCGGGACCCAGGATGGACCGCTCGTCCGAAGTTGGGACCCAGGATGGACCGCTCGTCCGAAGTTGGGACCCAGGATGGACTGCTCGTCCGAAGTTGGGACCCAGGATGGACCGCTCGTCCAGAGCCGGGACCCAGGATGGACCGCTCGTCCGAAGTTGGGACCCAGGATGGACCGCTCGTCCGAAGTTGGGACCCAGGATGGACCGCTCGTCCAGAGCCGGGACCCAGAATGGACCGCTCGTCCGAAGTTGGGACCCAGGATAGACCGCTCGTCCAGAGCCGGGACCCAGGATGGACCGCTCGTCCGAAGTTGGGACCCAGGATGGACTGCTCGTCCGAAGTTGGGACCCAGGATGGACCGCTCGTCCAGAGCCGGGACCCAGGATGGACCGCTCGTCCGAAGTTGGGACCCAGGATGGACCGCTCGTCCGAAGTTGGGACCCAGGATGGACCGCTCGTCCAGAGCCGGGACCCAGGATGGACCGCTCGTCCGAAGTTGGGACCCAGGATGGACCGCTCGTCCAGAGCCGGGACCCAGGATAGACCGCTCGTCCGAAGTTGGGACCCAGGATGGACCGCTCGTCCAGAGTCGGGACCCAGGATGGACCGCTCGTCCGAAGTTGGGACCCAGGATGGACTGCTCCTCCGAAGTTGGGACCCAGGATGGACCGCTCATCCAGAGCCGGGACCCAGGATGGACCGCTCGTCCGAAGTTGGGACCCAGGATGGACCGCTCGTCCAGAGCCGGGACCCAGGATGGACCGCTCGTCCGAAGTTGGGACCCAGGATGGACCGCTCGTCCGAAGTTGGGACCCAGGATGGACCGCTCGTCCGAAGTTGGGACCCAGGATGGACCGCTCGTCCAGAGCCGGGACCCAGGATGGACCGCTCGTCCGAAGTTGGGACCCAGGATGGACCGCTCGTCCGAAGTTGGGACCCAGGATGGACCGCTCGTCCGAAGTTGGGACCCAGGATGGACCGCTCGTCCAGAGCCGGGACCCAGGATGGACCGCTCGTCCGAAGTTGGGACCCAGGATGGACCGCTCGTCCGAAGTTGGGACCCAGGATGGACCGCTCGTCCAGAGCCGGGACCCAGGATGGACCGCTCGTCCGAAGTTGGGACCCAGGATGGACCGCTCGTCCAGAGCCGGGACCCAGGATGGACCGCTCGTCCGAAGTTGGGACCCAGGATGGACCGCTCGTCCAGAGCCGGGACCCAGGATGGACCGCTCGTCCGAAGCCGGGACCCAGGATGGACCGCTCGTCCGAAGTTGGGACCCAGGATGGACCGCTCGTCCAGAGCCGGGACCCAGGATGGACCGCTCGTCCGAAGTTGGGACCCAGGATGGACCGCTCGTCCAGAGCCGGGACCCAGGATGGACCGCTCGTCCGAAGTTGGGACCCAGGATGGACCGCTCGTCCGAAGTTGGGACCCAGGATGGACTGCTCGCCTGTGTATCAGCTGGGACAGCTCTGCACTGCTGATCCGCAACTGCTTGGGATGGTTTCCTGCTGGCTCCACTGTGGACGAGACTCTCTCTACTGTGTTGGATCCACTTTGGACTGGACTCTCACGGTTGTGTTGGATCCTCTATGGATTGAACTTGCACAGTATCATGTTAGACCCGCTCGACATCCTTTGGTCCCCTAGAGGGGTCGGGGGGGGTTGCCCACATATGCGGTCCTCTCCAAGGTTTCTCATAGTCAGCATTGTCACCAACGTTCCACTGGGTGTGAGTTTTCCTTCCCCTATGTGGGCTCAACCGAGGATGTCGTGGTTTGTGTTGTGGTTTGTGCAGCCCTTTGAGACACTAGTGATTTAGGGCTATATATAAATAATCATTGATTGATTGATTGATGGAGGGGCAGAGTGTTCCAGAGTAAAGAAGTTGGGACCCCCTCCACCCAAGTTTTTAAGGGGGGAGGGGTCGTAAACAGCCGTCGCCTTTGAGAGTTCAGAAAAAGGTTGTAAAACAGTTCAAAGAAGCGGTGCCTGGAGGGGGTCCTGCTTCCTCTCCGCTTTGTAGTCCTTGGGTCAAAACAGATCAATGTTTTGCTCCTGCTGGGAAGAAACTTACAATCCGCTGCACCCTGTAGTGCGAAGAATACCGTATTTTTGTCATTTGTGGAAGAATTGCACAGCAATCCATGATAGCCTCAGTTGTCCAAGTCTGCTTCCGACCGGCTCTGACAAGCCTGTCAGTCATCAGGCGACGACCTGTCAATCATTCTGCGGCAAACTGACAAGACTTGCAATCCGTCCAAAAGTGATCCGTCTCTGCCGGTGGTGACAATAGTCTTCATTTTCCTTCTTGGACAATCCATCAGGAAGAACTGTCTTGGGACTTCTTTGTTAGCGGGAAGGGTTCTTGATCCCAGGTTGATCCCAGATATCGCAGAAAGAAGAACTACGGGATAATGTGGTCTTTCATCTGCAACTTAGAACTGAGACGTGGTATCAACCAGTCCAGCACAGAGAAAGACTTAACCATGTCTTGGGTGAGAAGATCCAGACCTGTAAGTTGTGGATCACCCATATTCCCTCTCAGAGTCCCATGTCAGTCCCAAGTACTGATCCACACCATGTCAGTCCCAAGTACTGATCCACACCATGTCAGTCCCAAGTACTGATCCACATCATGTCAGTCCCAAGTACTGATCCACACCATGTCAGTCCCAAGTACTGATCAAGACCATGTCAGTCCCAAGTACTGATCCACACCATGTCAGTCCCAAGTACTGATCCACACCATGTCAGTCCCAAGTACTGATCCACACCATGTCAGTCCCAAGTACTGATCCACACCATGTCAGTCCCAAGTATTGATCCACACCATGTCAGTCCCAAGTACTGATCCACACCATGTCAGTCCCAAGTATTGATCCACACCATGTCAGTCCCAAGTACTGATCCACACCATGTCAGTCCC
>NC_084611.1:3741012-3764036 GCF_033978795.1 Nerophis ophidion | reverse complement strand
CTTCTGTGTTACTCACTTTCTACGTTACTTTCTACATTACTAACTTTCAGCGTTACCAACTTTCGATGTAATTAACTGTTTTACCCGACCAACTTTCAACGCTACTAACTTTCTGTTACTAAATTTTTTTTAGCATGAGTCACGTTAGCCTAGCGTGTTAGCATTAAAATCAATGATATTGTGACAGATTCCACTCTGATATCAAAATGCACGTATTTGTATCTTCCACAGTCGACACTACAGAGCACCAAGTCCAGAGTTTCCTTCTTTGAAGAACTCTAAACGTCTTCTAGAAGGACCTTTTCGTCTTGGAACATTCCTGCACGGTGACACAACAACACAACAACACAACACAACAACACAACACAACAACATGAATATATGGGATTCACTTCAGAAAGCAAATGTTCACAGAATGTACTCTTGTTGATTTATACACAAAACAAATCATTTGTATTACTAAAATGTGATATATATATATATGTATATATTTATATACAGTATGTATATGTACTGTATGTATGTTTATATGTATACAGTATGTGTGTATACATACATATATATATACATACATATATATATATACATACATATATATATATATGTGTGTGTGTGTATATATATATATATGTATGTATATATATATATATACATACACACAAACATATATATATATATATATACACATATATATATATATATATATATATGTGTGTGTGTGTATGTCAGGTGAGTGGTTGACAGAAGATATGATTGACAAGCGTGTTTAAAAGAAATAAAAGTTGTAAATGTTCTCCTGGTCTCGTTTCAAATGAAGTACGTCACATGTGTTATAATGAAGACAACACATGATGTAAGTGTCTATATTAGCTATATTAGCCTACTATCAAAATGACTTTAAAAGTCTTATATAAGTGTTATAATGAAGGCAACACATGATGTAAGTGTCTATATTAGCTATATTAGCCTACTATCAAAATGACTTTAAAAGTCTTATATAAGTGTTATAATGAAGACAACACATGATGTAAGTGTCTATATTAGTTATTATAGCCTACTATCAAAATGACTTTAAAAGTCTTATATAAGTGTTATAATGAAGACAACACATGATGTAAGTGTCTATATTAGTTATTATAGCCTACTATCAAAATGACTTTAAAAGTCTTATATAAGTGTTTTATAATGAAGGCAACACATGATGTAAGTGTCTATATTAGTTATTATAGCCTACTATCAAAATGACTTTAAAAGTCTTATATAAGTGTTATAATGAAGACAACACATGATTTAAGTGTCTATATTAGTTATTATAGCCTACTATCAAAATGACTTTAAAAGTCTTATATAAGTGTTATAATGAAGACAACACATGATGTAAGTGTCTATATTAGTTATTATAGCCTACTATCAAAATGACTTTAAAAGTCTTATATAAGTGTTTTATAATGAAGGCAACACATGATGTAAGTGTCTATATTAGTTATTATAGCCTACTATCAAAATGACTTTAAAAGTCTTATATAAGTGTTATAATGAAGACAACACATGATGTAAGTGTCTATATTAGCTATATTAGCCTACTATCAAAATGACTTTAAAAGTCTTATATAAGTGTTATAATGAAGGCAACACATGATGTAAGTGTCTATATTAGTTATTATAGCCTACTATCAAAATGACTTTAAAAGTCTTATATAAGTGTTATAATGAAGACAACACATGATGTAAGTGTCTATATTAGCTATATTAGCCTACTATCAAAATGACTTTAAAAGTCTTATATAAGTGTTATAATGAAGGCAACACATGATGTAAGTGTCTATATTAGTTATATTAGCCTACCAGCAACATGACTTTAAAAGTCTTAGTGTTATAATAAAAACAACACATTTTGTAAGTGTCTAAATTAGTTGTATTAGCCTACTATCAAAATGACTAAGTTTTATACAAGTGTTATAATGAGGTCAACACATGATGTAAGTGTCTTTATTAGCTATATTAGCCTACTATCAAAAGGACTTCAAAAGTCTTAAATACGTGTTATAATGAAGGCAACACATGATGTAAGTGTCTATATTATATACATTAGCCTAATATCAAAATGACTTTAAAAGTCTTATATAAGTGTTATAATGAAGACAACACACAATGTAAGTGTCTATATTAGACTACTATCAAAATGGAGTTAAAGTCTTATATAAGTGTTATAATGTTGCGAAATACACACCTATGCTAGCATACATCTACTATAATTACATATTTATATGTTGATCAGTTATACAAAAATATATTATTTATACAGTATATTTGTATATATACATACTGTACTGTATATATACAAATACAGTATATACATCAATTTTTATATTAGTATTGTATTATTACAATATATTATAGTATCATGTTATAATTGTATTATTATTATAGTATTGCATTACTATGTATGTATTTATGTATTACTTATTATATAGTTATGAACAAATTATATTATTGTATTTCATATATATATATATATATATACATGTACATATATATATATGTATGTATATGAAAAATATAATTTAATCATACAACAATACAATACTGCAATAAAATAATATAAAAATAAACAATACAACAATATAATACAATAGTATATTATTTATACCATAAGATTGTATTAATACAGTACAAAATATATTTAAACAATAATATAAAGTTTTAATTATTATATTATTAGATTGTTATTGCATTGATAGATATATTTTTGTTACAACAATATAACAATAATGATGCAATATTCTAACATTCAAATAATAATATTCATACATCGGTAGAATGATAAATGTTAAGATCCGTACTTGGATCTTCTCATCCATCCATCCATTTCCTACCGCTTATTCCCTTTTTGGGGTCGCGGGGGGGTGCTGGCGCCCATCTCAGCTTCAATCGGGCGGAAGGCGGCTTACACCCTGGACAAGTCGCCACCTCATCACAGGGCCAACACAGATAGACAACATTCACACACTAGGGACCATTTAGTGTTGCCAATCAACCTATCCCCAGGTGCATATTTTATTATTGTTGTTTTGTTTCATTTTGATATCACTCTGTTGTTTGACCTGCTTCTTTCCGGTTTAGTCCGTCACCATGGTTACTAATTAGTTTCAGCTGCCACGCACACCTTTGTTACTAATCACCTTCCCTTTAGAAGCCAGCCTCTTCTGTTTATTCTTTCTGGGACTCTAGTTTGCTTTCAAGTATGTTTTTTTCGCTAGCTCATTAGCTTAGCCACTTGCCTTCTAGCTCTCATGCTAATTGTGTTTTTTTTTACTTTTTGTGCCTTCGTGCCAAGTCTTAGTTCTTTATATGTCCTAGCTCTCATGCTAGCGTCTTTTGTTTCCCTTTTTGTTAGCTCCGGTGTTTCTGTTCAGAGCTCCCCTTTTGTTAATAAATTTGTTAGATCCACGGGTAATCGAACCCGGTACCACGATGCCGAACCAGCGTTACAATATATTCATAATGCATAATTTAACAATAGTGTATTAATACAGTACAATATGTTAATACAACAGTAGAATAACATGTTATTAATACAACAATATGTTAGTAATACACCGCTTCCCACCTACAGCTTTCTTCTTTGACGTCTCCATTATTAATTGAACAAATTGCAAAGTTTTCAGCAACACTGATGTCCAGAATACTGTGTAGTTATGCGATTAAAGCAGACAACTTATAGCTGGGATCGGTGCTCGATCAAAATGTCCTCTACAACTCGTGACGTCACGCGCACGCGTCATCACACGTGTCATCATACCGCGACTTTTCAGTAGGATAATTATGTGTCACAATATTAAAATTTCATCATTGATATATAAACTATCAGACTGCGTGGTCGCTAGTAGTGGCTTTTAGTAGGACTTAAATACAACAATAATATGTTATTAATACAACAATATGTTATTTATAATATTCAATGATACATTATTAATACAATACAATAATATGTTATTTATATAACAATAATATGTTATTACAACAATAATGTGTTAATACAATATAATGATATGTTCATATAACAATAATATGTTATTAATACAACAATATGTTATTTATAATATTCAATGATACATTATTAATACAATACAATAATATGTTATTTATATAACAATAATATGTTATTACAACAATAATGTGTTAATACAATATAATGATATGTTCATACAACAATAATATGTTATTAATACAACAATATGGTATTTATACAATAAAATATGTTACAACAAAAATATGTTATTAATACAGTACAATATGTTAATACAACAATATATTAGTAATACAACACTATGTTATTAGTATAGTACAATAATATGTTAATAATACAACAATATTGAATTAATACAGTTAAGTATGTTAATCCAACAATTATAAGTCATTAATACAGTACAATAATATGTTATTAATACAACAATATATTAGTAATACAACACTATGTTATTAGTATAGTACAATAATATGTTCATACAACAATAATATGTTATTAATACAACAATATGGTATTTATTCAATAAAATATGTTACAACAAAAATATGTTATTAATACAGTACAATATGTTAATACAACAATATATTAGTAATACAACACTATGTTATTAGTATAGTACAATAATATGTTAATAATACAACAATATTGAATTAATACAGTAAAGTATGTTAATCCAACAATTATAAGTCATTAATACAGTACAATAATATGTTATTAATACAACAATAATATGTTATCAATACAACAATAACCTATTATTAATACAGTACAATAATATGTTAATACAATACAATAATAAATTGTTAATACAATACATATGTTAATACACCAATAACCTGTTATTAATACAGTACATAATGTTAATACAATTCAATAATAAATTGTTAATACAGTACATAATATGTTAATACAACTATAACATGTTATTAATACAACAATAATATGTTATTAATATAGTACAATAAGATGTTAGTAATGCAGTACAATAATATTTTGTTAATACAACAATATGTTATTAATACAATACAATATGTTATTAATACAACAATACGTTAATACAGTACAATAAGATGCTATTAATACAACAATAATATGTTATTAATACAATACAATAATATGTTATTAATACAATACAATAATATGTTATTAATACAACAGTAATATGTTATTTATACAGTATAATAATATGTTAATCCAACAATAATGTTATTAATTCAACAATACGTTAATAATACAACAATAAGTTATTAATGAAGTACAATAATATGATAATACAACAATATGTTATCAATACAACAATAACATGTTATTAATACAGTACAATTTTATGTTAATACAATACAATATATTATTAACACAGTACAATAATGTTAATACAACAATAACATGTTATTGATACAACAATAATATGTTAATAATACAATAATATGTTATTAGTACAGTACAGTACAGTAAGATGTTATTAATACAAGAATAGATATTATAAACTTATCACTTTCCTCGGGCACTGTTCCCCTAGCATTCAAAAAAGTGGTTATTCATCCTCTCCTTAAAAGACCTAACCTCGATCCTGACCTCATGGTAAACTACCGACCGGTGTCTCACCTTCCCTTTATTTCGAAAATCCTCGAAAAAAATAGTTGCAGAGCTGTTAAATGAACACTTAGCGTCTAACAATCTATGTGAAACCTTTTAATCCGGTTTCAGGGCAAATCACTCAAATGACTAATGATCTATTGCTAACGATGGACTCTGATGCGTCATCTATGTTGCTGCTCCTCGATCTTAGCGCTGCTTTCGATACCGTCAATCATAATATTTTATTAGAACGTATCAAAACACGAATTGGTATGTCAGACTTAGCCCTGTCATGGTTTAACTCTTATCTTACTGATAGGATGCAGTGTGTCTCCCATAACAATGTGACCTCGGACTACGTTAAGGTAACGTGTGGAGTTCCCCAGGGTTCGGTCCTTGGCCCTGCACTCTTCAGCATCTACATGCTGCCGCTAGGTGACATCATACGCAAATACGGTGTTAGCTTTCACTGTTATGCTGATGACACCCAACTCTACATGACCCTAAAGCTGACCAACACGCCGGACTGTAGTCAGCTGGAGGCGTGTCTTAATGAAATTAAACAATGGATGTCCGCTAACTTTTTGCAACTCAACGCCAAAAAAACGGAAATGCTGATTATCGGTCCTGCTAGACACCGAACTCTATTTAATAATACAACTCTAATATTTGACAACCAAACAATTAAACAAGGCGACACGGTAAAGAATCTGGGTATTATCTTCCACCCAACTCTCTCCTTTGAGGCACACATTAAAAGCGTTACTAAAACGGCCTTCTTTCATCTCCGTAATATCGCTAAAATTCGCTCCATTTTGTCCACTAAAGACGCTGAGATCATTATCCATGCGTTTGTTACGTCTCGTCTCGATTACTGTAACGTATTATTTTGGGGTCTCCCCATGTCTAGCATTAAAAGATTACAGTTGGTACAAAATGCGGCTGCTAGACTTTTGACAAGAACAAGAACGTTTGATCACATTACGCCTGTACTGTATATACCTTTATATACATATATACATACATATATACCTATACTGTATATACCTTTATATACATATATACATACATATATACCTGTACTGTATATACCTTTATATACATATATACACACATATATATACCTATACTGTATATACCTTTATATACATATATACATACATACATACCTATACTGTATATACCTTTATATACATATATACATACATATATACCTGTACTGTATATACCTTTATATACATATACTGTATATACCTTTATATACATATATACATACATATATACCTGTACTGTATATACCTTTATATACATATATACATACATATATACCTATACTGTATATACCTTTATATACATATATACATACATATATACCTATACTGTATATACCTTTATATACATATATACATACATATATACCTATACTGTATATACATATATACATACATATATACCTATACTGTATATACCTTTATATACATATATACATACATATATACCTATACTGTATATACCTTTATATACATATATACATACATATATACCTATACTGTATATACCTTTATATACATATACTGTATATACCTTTATATACATATATACATACATATATACCTGTACTGTATATACCTTTATATACATATATACATACATATATACCTATACTGTATATACCTTTATATACATATATACATACATATATACCTATACTGTATATACCTTTATATACATATATACATACATATATACCTGTACTGTATATACCTTTATATACATATATACACACATATATACCTATACTGTATATACCTTTATATACATATATACATACATATATACCTATACTGTATATACCTTTATATACATATACTGTATATACCTTTATATACATATATATATACCTATACTGTATATACCTTTATATACATATACTGTATACACCTTTATATACATATATACATACATATATACCTGTACTGTATATACCTTTATATACATATATACATACATATATACCTGTACTGTATATACCTTTATATACATATATACATACATATATACCTATACTGTATATACCTTTATATACATATACTGTATATACCTTTATATACATATATACATACATATATACCTATACTGTATATACCTTTATATACATATATACATACATATATACCTATACTGTATATACCTTTATATACATATACTGTATATACCTTTATATACATATATACATACATATATACCTGTACTGTATATACCTTTATATACATATATACATACATATATACCTATACTGTATATACCTTTATATACATATACTGTATATACCTTTATATACATATATACACACATATATACCTATACTGTATATACCTTTATATACATATATACATACATATATACCTATACTGTATATACCTTTATATACATATACTGTATATACCTTTATATACATATATATATACCTATACTGTATATACCTTTATATACATATACTGTATATACCTTTATATACATATATACATACATATATACCTGTACTGTATATACCTTTATATACATATATACATACATATATACCTGTACTGTATATACCTTTATATACATATATACATACATATATACCTATACTGTATATACCTTTATATACCTATACTGTATATACCTTTATATACATATATACATACATATATACCTATACTGTATATACCTTTATATACATATATACATACATATATACCTATACTGTATATACCTTTATATACATATATACATACATATATACCTATACTGTATATACCTTTATATACATATATACATACATATATACCTATACTGTATATACCTTTATATACATATATACATACATATATACCTATACTGTATATACCTTTATATACATATATACATACATATATACCTATACTGGCTCACCTGCACTGGCTTCCTGTGCACTTAAGATGTGACTTTAAGGTTTTACTACTTACGTATAAAATACTACACGGTCTAGCTCCATCCTATCTTGCCGATTGTATTGTACCATATGTCCCGGCAAGAAATCTGCCTTCAAAGGACTCCGGCTTATTAGCGATTCCTAGAGCCCAAAAAAAGTCTGCGGGCTATAGAGCGTTTTCCGTTCGGGCTCCAGTACTCTGGAATGCCCTCCCGGTAACAGTTCGAGATGCTACCTCAGTAGAAGCATTTAAGTCTCATCTTAAAACTCATCTGTATACTCTAGCCTTTAAATAGACCTCCTTTTTAGACCAGTTGATCTGCCGCTTCTTTTCTTTTTCTCCTCTGTCCCCCCCTCCTTTGTGGAGGGTGTCCGGTCCGATGACCATGGATGAAGTACTGGCTGTCCAGAGTCGAGACCCAGGATGGACCGCTCGCCTGTGTATCGGTTGGGGACATCTCGACGCTGCTGATCCGCCTCCGCTTGAGATGGTTTCCTGTGGACGGGACTCTCGCTGCTGTCTTGGATCCGCTTTGAAATGAACTCTCGCGGCTGTGTTGGAGCCACTATGGATTGAACTTTCACAGTATCATGTTAGACCCGCTCCACATCCATTGCTTTCGGTCCCCTAGAGGGGGGGGGTTGCCCACATCTGAGGTCCTCTCCAAGGTTTCTCATAGTCAGCATTGTCACTGGTGTCCCACTGGATGTGAATTCTCCCAGTACAATACAACAATAATGTCATTAATAGAACAATAATATGTCATTAATACAACAATAATATGTTAATAATACAGTACACTAATATATCAATACAACAATAATGTTATTAATACAACAATAATATGTTAATAATGCAACAATAATAGCAGTGAAGGATGATGAAATATTGATTGCATGTGGTGAGCGTGCACGTGAAGGACCAAGATGCTCGTGCACGTGAGGGAAACCCCGTTCCTGTGATGGTGACGTCATTAACACCCCCCCCTCCCCCCAAGTGAGGCTAGGTCGGGGTTCTCTTGGCTGTAACAGAGGTAACATGACAACTGCTGACCTTTGACCTCTTGTCAACCTGCGTCAAATGTGTGACTTGTTAGTCGGCCATGTTGGCGAAGCACCTTCTTTGTCCCGCTTTAATGTCCACTTCAGCTAGTTGCTACTCACATGTTGCCCCCTGCTGGCCTGACACACACATTACACTGCAACACTGTCTACTAATAACACATGACAATCTACTCAACTTCTTTGTCACCATCCGATCATGTGATCATATTATCATGTGATCATGCGACCATGTGATCATGTGACCTTGCCATCATCCGACCATGCAATCATGTGACCATGCCATCATGTGACCATGTGATCATGTGACCATGTGATCATGCGATCATGTGACCATGTGATCATGTGATCATGCGATCATGCGACCATGTGATCATGTGACCATACGTTCATCCGACCATGCAATCATGTGACCATGCCATCATGTGACCATGTGATCATGTG
Source organism: Nerophis ophidion (assembly GCF_033978795.1). Taxonomy (NCBI): domain Eukaryota; kingdom Metazoa; phylum Chordata; class Actinopteri; order Syngnathiformes; family Syngnathidae; genus Nerophis; species Nerophis ophidion. The sequence continues at coordinate 3,753,966 of NC_084611.1, read as the reverse complement.
ACCATGTGATCATGTGACCATGTGATCATGCGATCATGTGACCATGCCATCATGCGACCATGCGATCATGTGACCATGCCATCATGTGACCATGCGACCATGCGTTCATGCGATCATGCGACCATGCCATCATGCGACCATGCGATCATGCGACCATGCCATCATGTGACCATGCCATCATGCGACCATGCGATCATGTGACCATGCCATCATGCGACCATGTGATCATGCGATCATGTGACCATGCGTTCATGCGACCATGTGACCATGCGATCATGCGTTCATGCGACCATGCGATCATGCGACCATGCGATCATGTGACCATGCCATCATGCGACCATGCGATCATGTGACCATGCGATCATGTGACCATGCGACCATGCGTTCATGCGACCATGCGATCATGCGACCATGCCATCATGCGACCATGTGACCATGCGATCATGCGATCATGCGATCATGCGACCATGTGACCATGCGATCATGTGACCATGCGATCATGTGACCATGTGACCATGCGATCATGTGACCATGCGATCATGTGACCATGCCATGCGACCATGCGATCATGCGACCATGTGACCATGCGTTCATGCGACCATGCTATCATGCGACCATGCGATCATGCGATCATGCGATCATGTGACCATGCGACCATGCGTTCATGCGATCATGCGACCATGCGATCATGTGACCATGCCATCATGCGACCATGTGACCATGCGATCATGCGATCATGCGACCATGCGATCATGTGACCATGTGACCATGCGATCATGTGACCATGCCATCATGCGACCATGTGACCATGCGTTCATGCGATCATGCGACCATGCCATCATGCGACCATGCGATCATGCGACCATGCCATCATGTGACCATGCCATCATGCGACCATGCGATCATGTGACCATGCCATCATGCGACCATGTGATCATGCGATCATGTGACCATGCGATCATGCGTTCATGCGACCATGCGATCATGCGACCATGCGATCATGTGACCATGCCATCATGCGACCATGCGATCATGTGACCATGTGACCATGCGATCATGTGACCATGCCATCATGCGACCATGTGATCATGCGATCATGTGACCATGCGATCATGCGTTCATGCGACCATGCGATCATGCGACCATGCGATCATGTGACCATGCCATCATGCGACCATGCGTTCATGCGACCATGTGACCATGCGATCATGCGTTCATGCGACCATGCGATCATGCGACCATGCGATCATGTGACCATGCCATCATGCGACCATGCGATCATGTGACCATGCGATCATGTGACCATGCGACCATGCGTTCATGCGACCATGCGATCATGCGACCATGCGATCATGCGACCATGCCATCATGCGACCATGTGACCATGCGATCATGCGATCATGCGATCATGCGACCATGTGACCATGCGATCATGTGACCATGCGATCATGTGACCATGTGACCATGCGATCATGTGACCATGCGATCATGTGACCATGCCATGCGACCATGCGATCATGCGACCATGTGACCATGCGTTCATGCGACCATGCTATCATGCGACCATGCGATCATGCGATCATGCGATCATGTGACCATGCGACCATGCGTTCATGCGATCATGCGACCATGCGATCATGTGACCATGCCATCATGCGACCATGTGACCATGCGATCATGCGATCATGCGACCATGCGATCATGTGACCATGTGACCATGCGATCATGTGACCATGCGATCATGTGACCATGCCATGCGACCATGCGATCATGCGACCATGTGACCATGCGTTCATGCGACCATGCGATCATGCGACCATGTGATCATGTGACCATACGTTCGTGCGACCATGCGATCATGTGACCATGTGATCATGTGACCATGCCATCATGCGACCATGCGATCATGCGATCATGCGATCATGCGACCATGTGACCATGCGATCATGTGACCATGCGATCATGCGATCATGCGATCATGCGACCATGTGACCATGCGATCATGTGACCATGCGTTCATGCGACCATGCGATCATGCGACCATGCGATCATGCGACCATGTGATCATGTGACCATACGTTCGTGCGACCATGCGATCATGCGACCATGCCATCATGTGATCATGTGACCATGCCATTATGCGACCATGCCATCATGCGACCATGTGACCATGTGACTATGCGATCATGTGACCATGCGATCATGTGACCATGCCATCATGCGACCATGCCATCATGCGACCATGTGATCATGCGATCATGTGACCATGCGTTCATGCGACCATGTGACCATGCGATCATGCGTTCATGCGATCATGCGACCATGCGATCATGCGACCATGCGATCATGTGACCATGCCATCATGCGACCATGCGATCATGTGACCATGCGATCATGTGACCATGCCATCATGCGACCATGCGATCATGTGACCATGCCATCATGCGACCATGTGACCATGCGTTCATGCGATCATGCGACCATGCCATCATGCGACCATGCGATCATGCGACCATGCCATCATGTGACCATGCCATCATGCGACCATGCGATCATGTGACCATGCCATCATGCGACCATGTGATCATGCGATCATGTGACCATGCGATCATGCGTTCATGCGACCATGCGATCATGCGACCATGCGATCATGTGACCATGCCATCATGCGACCATGCGATCATGTGACCATGTGACCATGCGATCATGTGACCATGCCATCATGCGACCATGTGATCATGCGATCATGTGACCATGCGATCATGCGTTCATGCGACCATGCGATCATGCGACCATGCGATCATGTGACCATGCCATCATGCGACCATGCGTTCATGCGACCATGTGACCATGCGATCATGCGTTCATGCGACCATGCGATCATGCGACCATGCGATCATGTGACCATGCCATCATGCGACCATGCGATCATGTGACCATGCGATCATGTGACCATGCGACCATGCGTTCATGCGACCATGCGATCATGCGACCATGCGATCATGCGACCATGCCATCATGCGACCATGTGACCATGCGATCATGCGATCATGCGATCATGCGACCATGTGACCATGCGATCATGTGACCATGCGATCATGTGACCATGTGACCATGCGATCATGTGACCATGCGATCATGTGACCATGCCATGCGACCATGCGATCATGCGACCATGTGACCATGCGTTCATGCGACCATGCTATCATGCGACCATGCGATCATGCGATCATGCGATCATGTGACCATGCGACCATGCGTTCATGCGATCATGCGACCATGCGATCATGTGACCATGCCATCATGCGACCATGTGACCATGCGATCATGCGATCATGCGACCATGCGATCATGTGACCATGTGACCATGCGATCATGTGACCATGCGATCATGTGACCATGCCATGCGACCATGCGATCATGCGACCATGTGACCATGCGTTCATGCGACCATGCGATCATGCGACCATGTGATCATGTGACCATACGTTCGTGCGACCATGCGATCATGTGACCATGTGATCATGTGACCATGCCATCATGCGACCATGCGATCATGCGATCATGCGATCATGCGACCATGTGACCATGCGATCATGTGACCATGCGATCATGCGATCATGCGATCATGCGACCATGTGACCATGCGATCATGTGACCATGCGTTCATGCGACCATGCGATCATGCGACCATGCGATCATGCGACCATGTGATCATGTGACCATACGTTCGTGCGACCATGCGATCATGCGACCATGCCATCATGTGATCATGTGACCATGCCATTATGCGACCATGCCATCATGCGACCATGTGACCATGTGACTATGCGATCATGTGACCATGCGATCATGTGACCATGCCATCATGCGACCATGCCATCATGCGACCATGTGATCATGCGATCATGTGACCATGCGTTCATGCGACCATGTGACCATGCGATCATGCGTTCATGCGATCATGCGACCATGCGATCATGCGACCATGCGATCATGTGACCATGCCATCATGCGACCATGCGATCATGTGACCATGCGATCATGTGACCATGCCATCATGCGACCATGCGATCATGTGACCATGCGATCATGTGACCATGCGACCATGCGTTCATGCGATCATGCGACCATGCCATCATGCGACCATGCGATCATGCGACCATGCGATCATGTGACCATGCGACCATGCGTTCATGCGATCATGCGACCATGCCATCATGCGACCATGCGATCATGCGACCATGCCATCAAGTGACCATGCCATCATGCGACCATGCCATCATGCGACCATGCGATCATGCGACCATGCCATCAAGTGACCATGCCATCATGCGACCATGCGATCATGTGACCATGTGACCATGAGACCATGTGATCATGCGACCATGTGACCATGCGACCATGCGACCATGCGATCATGTGACCATGTGACCATGAGACCATGTGACCATGTGACCATGTGACCATGTGACCATGAGACCATGTGATCATGTGACCATGCGACCATGCCATCATGCGACCATGTGACCATGTGACCATGCGACCATGCCATCATGCGACCATGTGACCATGTGACCATGCGACCATGCCATCATGCGACCATGTGACCATGTGACCATGCGACCATGCCATCATGCGACCAGGCGATCATGTGACCATGTGGCCATGCGACCATGTGACCATGTGACCATGTGACCATGTGACCATGCGACCATGCCATCATGCGACCATGTGATCATGTGACCATGTGACTAATATTGTAAGATTATTTTTGCTTACAATATTCAGACCTTTTTTTTTTGTTTATGTTTTGTATTTTTCCATAATTTCACTTTTTTGGGGTAATTTTTTTTAAATAAAATATATCAAAATACATAATAATATTCTTGTAATCATACAACAATTCTTTTGTACAATTTGAACATTTTCTTGTAAGATAGTTTTTTCTTACAATAGTTTGACATTTTTTTATGAAATGTTTTTTCATAATATAACTTTTTGTTAAAAAAAATCAATAATAAATACAAAAAAATATACATATACATATATATTAAAATTTTAAAAAATATTGAATATATGAATATAATGTAATATTACAAATTTATTATTTTGCAATTTGGACTTTTTCTCATTATGTGATGATGACTTTATTTTTTTAGTTTTATAGTTTTTTCTTACAATGTTACAACCTTTTTTTTTTAATGTGAATTTTGTTTTTAGCACTTTTTTTTGTAAAAAAATGTTTTTTTTCTCCACACATTACAAAACTGTTGGAAAAAATAGATTTTTTTCTCATGATATTACGTCTTTATTTTTGTAAAATTATATTTTTTCTTACATTATTACAACTTTTTATTGCTAGAAAAAAAAAAACGTTTGTTGCAGTTAGCATAGCAGGCCCCTAGGGGGCACGTGTGCTAATAATAATAATAATAATAATGGATTTTATTTGTAAAATAAAAAAGCACTGTACATTGAGCAAATAAACTGTCTTAAAAAAATAAAAAGATAATACAAAATAAAATTAGAACGAGCACGCATATATATATATATATATATAAAAAGGCTTTTTTTTTAAAGAAAAGAAGGGTTTTTAAGCCTTTTTTAAAAGCATCCACAGTCTGTGGTGCCCTCAGGTGGTCAGGGAGACTTGATTTTGAAATGCAGGGGAGCCTGGAGTATGCTGGGAAATCCAAGCAAGCGTACCGTGATTGAACCTGGACAAGAGCACTCGTGCGCGCCAAACAAAGCCCGCTAGGCTAGCAGCGTTAGCGCTCCCTTGTACCCAAAGTCTTTTTTTCCCGCAAGAGATTTGTTTACTTCCTGAGCTTGCGTAACAAATGCTTCCTCCTCCCAGCGGAGCCAGCCCAGCACAAGGTGCATTGTGGGAAAAGCGCTGAGAGAGCAGTGGAGATAAGCAGCGGCGTCCCCGCAGTGCGGCTTATGTTGATCCGCCGGCTTCATTGACGGGCGGGACCGGCGCCGACGTCATCCCGGACAAACTGCAGCGCACACCTTTTTATTTTAGGGATGGCAGCCGTGTTGGAGAGAAAAGCAGCACAGGGGCGTGGTTTCTCCCGCGCAGGATGCCACCACAGCACACTTCCTGTCCGTGCGCTAGCAAACAGCTTTTATCCAGTGCTACTCACAGGGGGCGGAGCTACACCGTGATTGGTCGACAGAGTGTCTGATGTTAGCTGCAGATGCTACGCTACAGAAAACTGGCAGAATTTGACCATGAAAATAACAGCTGCTGTTTTTACATTTACAGTAATAAACTGTAAAAACAAAGTACGTTGTTTACAGTAACATAGCAACCATTCCCGCCTGTACTAAAATTATCTGTAGCTTTTACGATAAAAAATTGGCAGCTCAGTCGCCAGGGTTTTACGGTAAAATGTATGCTGCTTTTTACAGTGCATTACTTTAAATACAATTTTAAAACATGTCCTATTTTAACGTAAAAATGCTGCCGACTGAGCTGCTAGTTTTGTACAGTAAAAAAAAATTTTTTCGATAATAAATTGGCAGCTCAGTTGCAAAAATTCTACCGAAAAATATAACAGTGGTAGCGTTGTTCCATTTACAGTAATGCACTGTAAAAACCAAGTACGTTGTTTACAGTAACGTAGCAACCATTCTTGCCTGTACTAAAATTATCTGTAGCTTTTGCCATAAAAAATTGGCAGCTCAGTCGCCAGGATTTTACCGTAAAATATATGCTGCTTTTTACAGTGCATTACTGTAAATACAATTTTAAAAAAATGTCTTATTTTAATGTAAAAATACTGTCGACTGAGCTGCTGGTTTTGTACCGTAAAAAAAAATGTTTTCGATAATAAATTGGCAGCTCAGTTGGGAGAATTCTACCTAAAAAAAATAACAGTGTTAGCGTTGTTCCATTTACAGTAATGCACTGTAAAAAACCAAGTACGTTGTTTACAGTAGCGTAGCGACCATTATCACCACCTGTACTAAAATTATCTGTAGCTTTTGCCATAAAAAATTGGCAGCTCAGTCGCCAGGATTTTACGGTAAAATGTATGCTGCTTTTTACAGTGCATTACTGTAAATACATTTTTTTTTTAAACGTATTTTAACGGAAAAATTCTGCCGACAGAGCTGCTAGTTTTGTACCGTAAAAAAAATGTTCCGATAAGTTTTCGATAATAAACTGGTTGCTCAGTTGCAGGAATTTTACGGAAATAAACAACAGATTTAGCGTTGTTACAATTTACAGTAATGCACTGTAAAAACCAAGTACGTTGTTTACAGTAACATAGCAACCATTCTTGCCTGTACTAAAATTATTCTTAGCTTTTACCATAAAAAATTGGCAGCTCAGTCGCCAGGATTTTACGGTAAAATGTATGCTGCTTTTTACAGTGCATTACTGTAAATACATTTTTTTTTAAACATATTTTAACGGAAAAATTCTGCCGACAGAGCTGCTAGTTTTGTACCGTAAAAAAAAAAAATTCCGATAAGTTTTCGATAATAAACTCAGTGGTAGCATTGTTACATTTACAGTAATGCACTGTAAAAACCAAGTACGTTGTTTACAGTAACGTAGCAACCATTCTTGCCTGTACTAAAATTATCTGTAGCTTTTACCATAAAAAATTGGCAGCTCAGTCGCCAGGATTTTACGGTAAAATGTATGCTGCTTTTTACAGTGCATTACTGTAAATACATTTTTTTTAAACGTATTTTAACGGAAAAATACCGCCGACAGAGCTGCTAGTTTTTTACCGTAAAAAAAAAATGTTCTGATAAGTTTTCGATAATAAACTGGTTGCTCAGTTGCAGGAATTTTAGGGAAATAAACAACAGATTTAGCGTTGTTACAATTTACAGTAATGCACTGTAAAAACCAAGTACATTGTTTACAGTAACGTAGCAACCATTCTCACCTGTACTAAAATTATCTGTAGCTTTTACGATAAAAAATTGGCAGCTCAGTCGCCAGGATTTTACTGTAAAATGTATGCTGCTTTTTACAGTGCATTACTGTAAATACATTTAAAGAAAAACGTATTTTAACGGAAAAATTCTGCCGACAGAGCTGCTAGTTTTGTACCGTAAAAAAAAAATGTTCCGATAAGTTTTCGATAATAAACTGGTTGCTCAGTTGCAGGAATTTTACGGAAATAAACAACAGATTTAGCGTTGTTACAATTTACAGTAATGCACTGTAAAAACCAAGTACGTTGTTTACAGTAACGTAGCAACCATTCTTGCCTGTACTAAAATTATCTGTATCTTTTACCATAAAAAATTGGCAGCTCAGTCGCCAGGATTTTACGGTAAAATGTATGCTGCTTTTTACAGTGCATTACTGTAAATACATTTTTTTTAAACGTATTTTAACGGAAAAATTCTGCCGACAGAGCTGCTAGTTTTGTACCGTAAAAAAAATGTTCCGATAAGTTTTCGATAATAAACTGGTTGCTCAGTTGCAGGAATTTTACGGAAATAAACAACAGATTTAGCGTTGTTACAAGTTACAGTAATGCACTGTAAAAACCAAGTACGTTGTTTACAGTAACATAGCAACCATTCTCAACTGTACTAAAATTATCTGTAGCTTTTACCATAAAAAATTGGCAGCTCAGTCGCCAGGATTTTACGGTAAAATGTATGCTGCTTTTTACAGTGCATTACTGTAAATACATTTTTTTTAAACGTATTTTAACGGAAAAATTCTGCCGACAGAGCTGCTAGTTTTGTACCGTAAAAAAAATGTTCCGATAAGTTTTCGATAATAAACTGGTTGCTCAGTTGCAGGAATTTTACGGAAATAAACAACAGATTTAGCGTTGTTACAATTTACAGTAATGCACTGTAAAAACCAAGTACGTTGTTTACAGTAAGGTAGCAACCATTCTCAACTGTACTAAAATTATCTGTAGCTTTTACCATAAAAAATTGGCAGCTCAGTCGCCAGGATTTTACGGTAAAATGTATGCTGCTTTTTACAGGGCATTACTGTAAATACAATTTAAAGAAAAATGTATTTTAACGGAAAAATTCTGCCGACAGAGCTGCTAGTTTTGTACCGTAAAAAAAAATGTTCCGATAAGTTTTCGATAATAAACTAGCAGCTCAGTTGCAAGAATTCTACCGAAAGAAGTAACAATGTTAGCGTTGTTACATTTACAGTAAGGCACTGTAAAAACCAAATACGTTGTTTACAGTAACGTAGCAATGAGTCTGGTCTGTACTAAAATTATCTGTAGCTTTTACCATAAAAATTTTGCAGCTCAGTCACCAGGATTTTACGGTAAAATGTATGCTGCTTTTTACAGTGCATTACTGTAAATAAAATAAAATAAAACCTCTTATTTTAACGGAAAAATTCTTGCAACTAAGCTGCTAGTTTTGTACCTTGAAAATTGGCATCTGGCCACACCTGGTGTCAATCAGCCAGCTCCTATTTTACCTGCTTTGTTCCTCCAGTCAGGGCCGGATCATCGTATTGTCGCTGCCACATGTCACTCTTGTCGTGTCGTTTTGTTACAGCTACTACCTGTCAGGCTACAGTTTGTCCCGGTCGTCGTGGCGGTAAGCTGTTTTCTGTTAGCATTAGTTATTTCCAGTTTTTCTGTTTGCTATCCACTAGCTTCCGTGCTAAAGTTCCTTTTTGTTTTCTAGCTCCATGTGCTAGCTCCCTTACTTTGTCACTCCGCCCACGTGCGTGCTTTTTGTTTGTCCTAGTTTAGTTTTAATTAGGGTCCGCCACCCATTCAAAACAAAATTTTCGCAAAAAATGCATTTTTTGCCTCTTTGAGCTGTAATTTGACCCCCTTAAGATGCTTCAAAACTCACCAAACTTGGCACACACATCAGGACTGGCAGAAATTGCGATCTAATGACAAAAATAAAAATAAAACTCAAAATTGCGCTCTAGCGCTATTTTTGAATAAAACGCAGCAAAAACTGCTCCTAGGAAGAAAACACAAACAAAATTGCTTGTAACTTCCAGTAGGGATGCCGGAAAGACATGAAACAAAAACTTCCATGTAGGTCTCACTTAGACCTACATTTAGATGATTGACATCCTTCGGCAAAAATCAACAGGAAGTTAAAAATTACCCCTTCAAAATAAATGTTTTGTAAAAACCCGTCACCTTTTTTCAAACGTAAACTCCTCCGAGTGCTTTCGTCGTTTCGGCTTCAAACTCGCACAGGAGAGAGATTGAACCCTTTTGATTAAAACCATTAAACAAAGGTTTGATTACTGCTCCGGTTTGGATTTTACGCGCCTTCAAAGAACCCCTGCTCAAAGTTTCCTAAAAAATGTCATTTTTGCCTCTTTAAACTGTAATTTGACCCCCTTAAAATGCTTCAAAGTGCAAGTTAAAGCTCTACTATGCAAAGCGAAAGCCATTTATCAACAACATCCAGAAACGCTGATCTGTAATTTGACCCCCTTAACATGCTTCAAAACTCACCAAACTTGGCACACACATCAGGACTGGCAGAAATTGCGATCTAATGAAAAAAAAAAAAATAAAACTCAAAATTGTGCTCTAGCGCTATTTTTGAATAAAACACAGCAAAAACTGCTCCTAGGAAGAAAACACAAACAAAATTGCTTGTAACTTCCAGTAGGAATGCCGGAAAGACATGAAACGAAACTTCTATGTAGATCTCACTTAGACCTACATTTAGATAATTGACATCCTTCGGCAAAAATCAACAGGAAGTTAAAAATTACCCCTTCAAAATAAATGTTTTGTAAAAACCCGTCACCTTTTTTCAAACGTAAACTCCGAGTGCTTTCGTCGTTTCGGCTTCAAACTCGCACAGGAGAGAGATTGAACCCTTTTGATTAAAACCATTAAACAAAGGTTTGATTACTGCTCCGGTTTGGATTTTACGCGCCTTCAAAGAACCCCTGCGCAAAGTTTCCTAAAAAATGTCATTTTTGCCTCTTTAAACTGTAATTTGACCCCCTTAAAATGCTTCAAAGTGCAAGTTAAAGCTCTACTATGCAAAGCGAAAGCCATTTATCAACAACATCCAGAAACGCTGATCTGTAATTTGACCCCCTTAACATGCTTCAAAACTCACCAAATTTTACACACACATCAGGACTGGCGAAAGTTGCTATCTAATAAAAAAAAACAACACCCAAAAGTCAAAATTGCGCTCCAGCGCCCCCTAGGAAAAAACCCAGACAAAACTGCTTGTAACTTCTGTTAGGAATGTCGTAGAGACATGAAACCAAGACCTCTATGTAGGTCTGACTTAGACCAGGACTTGGCAGCGGCCAAAGGCGGACCCGACCAACGCTGCTTGCAGCTTTAATTAAATCATGTTTTCTCATTCCATGCCTGCCCCCATCTCCGCATTTTGGGGTTGGACGCCAAATAATTTTGACCGTGAAAGGTGGATCTTATCAGCACTCACTGGGACACAACATTAGGTACGGTGTATTTTCCTGTTGCCTAGCGACGGACACGATGTGTGGCATGCATCCCAACAACATTGCGCGGGTGTGCCTAATGTAGTGACGCCGCGCGTTCACATCGGAGGGTGGGGGGGGTGGGGAGAGAGAGAGAGACGCGCGCACGCGCAGCTTTGTTGCGCCGCAAATATCGATATCGATTATAGAGAAGGGGGCGGGGTCTCCTGGTCGCGCGTCCCCGTGGGAGGAGGATCCAACAAGTGGGTGCCCGCGTGCGCGCACCTGCAACCTCGCGCTGCTGCAGCAGAGTGTGTGCGCGCGCACCTGCGCGGATTCGGCGCCTTTTTGGGTTTCCGGCGTCGCTCCCGCGGTTCAGAGCTCCCGAGGCTCCTCCATGGACGCACCGCCGCCGCCGCCGCCGCCGCCGCCACCGGGCGTGGGAGCAGGCGCCTGGGGCCGCAGCAGCCAGTAGAGTCTCCCCCCCGCCAGGCAGCCAGGCAGGACGCGGCTGTCCGCCGGCAGGTGTCCGCCATGCCGCTGCACCCCATCACCTCCACGCTGATGTACCGGGCCGGCATGTGCGCCATCCCGGACATCCTCAACTACCGCGCCCCGGTCAACCTGCCCGAGGACGAGGTCGAAGGTGAGACTCCCCGTCCTGTGGCATCGTGCCTTCCCTAATCTTGTGACCACCCGGGCGGCCACTAGATTAGGAACACACGTGTGTGAGTGTGTTGGCGTCTTCGTCACGCCGTCTCCGTTGCGCATGCGCCGAATGCTTTTTTTTTGGACCACCAGTTGCGGTGTTGTGCGGGTGTGCCTAATGATGTGACCGCAGCTGACCGCGCGATGGGCGGGGCCACAATGTCCGAAGTCTTTTATAAAGAAATAGACAAAAATGAAAAAGAGTGTAAACGTAAAGCTGAAGTTTATCTGGATCCTCGGTGGTTTCATGGCAGTTCTGTTTGGCCCCAAAGTGAATATTATTATTATAACATTTGTTCGACTGAAATGTACAAAAATATATGGAAAGTTACAATAATTTCACCTCAAATGTTGTGAATATTACTGTAAATGTAGTGTATATTATTACTGTAAATGTAGTGTATATTATTACTGTAAATGTAGTGTATATTATTACTGTAAATGTAGTGTATATTATTACTGTAAATGTAGTGTATAATACTGTAAATGTAGTGTATATTATTAGTAGTGTATATTATTAGTAGTGTATATTACTGTAAATGTAGTGTCTATTATTCTGTAAATGTAGTGTATATTAATGTGAATGTAGTGTATATTACTGTGAATGTAGTGTATATTATTAATGTAAATGTAGTGTATATTACTGTAAATGTAGTGTATATTATTGTAAATGTAGTGTATATTTCTGTAAATGTAGTGTATATTACTTCTGTAAATGTAGTGTATATTACTGTAAATGTAGTGTATATTACTGTAAATGTAGTGAATATTACTTCTGTAAATGTAGTGTATATTACTGTAAGTGTAGTGTCTATTATTCTGTAAATGTAGTG
>NC_084611.1:3728512-3736012 GCF_033978795.1 Nerophis ophidion | reverse complement strand
AAATGAAAATTGCGCTCTAGCGCCCCCTAGGAAAAAATGACAGACAAAACTGCATGTAACTTCTGTTAGGAATGTCATAGCGACATGAAACAAAAACTCCTATGTAGGTCTGACTTAGACCCAATTTTCATACACTCACTTCTTTCAGCAAAAATCTACAGGAAGTTGGCAAAAACCCTTTCAAAATAAAATGTTCGCAAAAATGCATTTTTTGCCTCTTTGCGCTGTAATTTGACCCCTTTAAAATGCTTCAAAAGTCACCAAACTTGGCGCACACATCAGGACTGGCGAATATTGCCATCTAATGAAAAAACCAAACCCCAAAACTCAAAATTGCGCTCTAGCGCTATTTTTGAATGAAACACTGAAAAAACTGCTCCTCGGAAGAAAACACAGACAAAACTGCTTGTAACTTCCGGTAAGAATGTCGGAGAGACATGAAACAAAAACCTCTATGTAGGTCTCGCTTAGACCTACATTTCATAGATTGACAACCCCCAACAAAAATCAACAGGAAGTTTGCAATCCCCCCTTCAAAACAAAAGTTTTGTAAAAACCGGTCACCTTTCTTCAAACATTATCTCCTCTGAGTGCGTTTGTTGTTTTGGCTTCAAACTCGCACATCAGAGAGATTGAACCCTTCTGATTAAAAGTATAGAACAGAGTTTTGATAAGTTCTCAGGTTTTGATTTTACGCGCCTTCAAAGAACCTCTGTGCAAAGTCTCCTAAAAATGTCATTTTTGCCTCTTTGAGCTGTTATTTGACTCCCTTAAAATGCTTCTAAACTCACCAAACTTGACACACACATCAGGTCTGGCAAAAATTGCGATCTGATGAAAAAACCTAACCTCAAAACTCAAAATTGCGCTCTACCGCCCCCCTAGGAATACAACACGGACAAACTGCTCCTAGGAAGAAAACACAGACAAAACTGCTTGTAACTTCCGGTAGGAATGTCAGAGAGACATGAAACAAAAAACACTATGTAGGTCTCACTTAGACCTACATTTTAATAATCAACATACTTTAGCAAAAATCAACAGAAATTTTGATATTTTCAGTTCAATACAACAACTGCATTACTTTCACAATGCATTAGATTCTCAAAATAGTGGCTCCAAGGCGTCTTCTAACGCTTATCTGGCCGTGGGTCTCGGGGACAGCAGCCTAAGGCGGACCCGACCAACGCTGCTTGCAGCTTTAATTTTTCTTGTAATTCTACATAGTCAACCTTTAATGTTTCAATCTACATTTTGTAATAAACAAATGACAAGTTTCATTTGATACGACCAAGACACCTAAAAACAAAAACACAGCCGTTTTCATCAATTTACAAGCAAGTGTGCAACACACATACATGGGAGTCAATGAATGTTGTGCCCACGTTCTGTTTTATAAATTAGTTTGAGATTCTTTTTTATCATTATTCATCAGACTACCTTTCAGTTTTGTAAATATTGACTATAGTGTGTGAAGTCCTACTTTGGGTCAACATTTATTTGAGAGTTAGGCCATCCAGTTAGGATAAATGTTATGTTGTTGGTTGATAAAATCTGGATGAAGGATGATTTATTTTATTTTATTCATTTATTTTTATTTTTCAGTTTCCCCCCCCTGAGGGATTGCCACCTTATTGTGGTCAGGGGGTTTGCGTGTCTCAGGGACCGTAAGAGCTATACCAGCAGGAGCTTAGTCTTCAGGTGGGACACCCAAGTTGAAAGCATCGTTACTAGAAGCACAGAAAAAAAAGTGCTGGAGCATGATGTGTACACATGATGCCCCCTTCACATTTCTGACTGCCCCCTCATATAAGCATGCCTAGAACCGCCCCTGGTAGGGAGGCGTTCGGGTGGCATCCTGACCAGATGCCCGAACCACCTCATCTGGCTCCTCTCCATGTGGAGGAGCAGCGGCTTTACTTTGAGTTCCTCCCGGATGGCAGAGCTTCTCACCCTATCTCTAAGGGAGAGACCCAAACTCATTTGGGCCGCTTGTACCCGTGATCTTATCCTTCCGGTCATGACCCAAAGCTCATGACCATAGGTGAGGATGGGAATGTAGAATTTGGGTATTTTTTTGCAAACCAGTAATTATAGTCTGCAAATTACTGTGTGTCTAGAACATTGGTTCTTAACCTTGTTGGAGGTACCAAACCCCAACAGTTTCATATCATTCACCAAACCCTCCTTTTTTCCAAATTCAAGACAAAGTTATATGTTTTTGGTAACACTTTAGTATGGGGAACATATTCTAAGTAACAAGGACTTAATTTAGAGTTTTTTGGACACTCGGGGAACATTTTGATCTCACGTATCCCCTGGCATACCTTCAAGTACCCCCAGGGGTACGCGTGCCCCCATTTGAGAACCACTGCCCTAAGGTTCCATCGAACCCAGGTTAAGAACCACTGGTCTAGAGCTTGGCGGACTAACCGTGTAATTCTCTTCCATATCAGTAGGTGGCAGCCGGTAGCTAATTGCTTTGTAGATGTGGGGAAACAGCGGGAGGCATCGTGCAGGTAAAAAGGTATCTATTGCTTGAACCAAAATTAAACAAAAGGTAAGTGCCACTTTGAAAAGGCATTGAAGCTTAGGGAAGGCTATGCAGAACCAAACTAAAACTGGACTGGCTACAAAGTAAAGAAAAACAGAATGCTGGACGACCGCAAAGACTTACTGTGGAGCAAAGAAAATGTACATTTAAACATGAAATGACAATCAACAATGTCCCCACAAAGAAGAATAAAAACAACTGTTATATTCTTGATTGCTAAAACAAAGTACATGTAGGAAGTATTCCTAAAAGGAAGACATGAAACTGCTACTCGAAAATACCAACAAAAAAGGAAAAATCCAGCAAAATAGGAGCGCAAGACAGGAAGTAAAAGACTACACACAGGAAAACGGCCAAAAAGTCCAAATAAGTCAGGGTGTGATGTGACAGGTGGTGACAGTACACCTACTTTGAGACAAGAGCTATAGTCATGCATGCTTGCTTATGCTTTAAAGTCATATCCAACAATCACAACAACCACTTTTTACCGTCAACTGAGTTTTGTTTTTTAACAATTTCTGCTGGTGTTGTGCCTCCGCATTTTTTCAACGCAAAAAATGTGCCTTGGCTCCAAAAAGGTTGAAATAGTAGACGCTGGCGAAGTAGGAGGAAACGCCTGCCGCTCTATTAGGCACAGAGACAATGCTAATGTCGCTAACGTCTCTTCCCGCTAGCTCGGCAGACATGTTGCCAATAAAGACTCTTTCGAAACAGAAGGTAAACACTTACAGGACAAACTCTTCTAGTCCTGTTCCGACATTAAAAAGAAAGTGTGCTAGCTCCATGCTAATTGACATGGGATTCACCATATAAATGCTACTGGTTAGCATTAGCCATTTTACACGGTGATTTCAATGGTTCCAAATTTGGGACTGGAAGGTATCAACACTTTGAAAAGACAAGTCTGGCACTTTCAACTTAGTGGCAAAGACTACTTCCTGGCGAGATTGTTGAGAGACGCGTGTTCCTGGGACGTCTCTGAGCAAACTGAGCTCGGGTTCGACTTGAGAAAGAACATTCTGTGAAAGACTTGCCAGCATTGATTTGTGGTTGTCACCAACACATTTGTAGCTCGTAGCTGGCCTTGTTAGCGTGCGTGTGATGCTAACAGTGCTAACCGCTAACAGTTTTGATAGTGGTGTGTAGTTGAGCGTTTTACTCACATTTTGTCGCGTAGTCAGTGTTATGGTCAGTGGCCACCACCTTCCTGAGGCGTGGTCAGTGTTGTGGTCAGTGGCCACCACTTTCCTGAGGCATGGTCATTGTCATGGTCAGTGGCCACCACCTTCCTGAGGCGTGGTCAGTATTGTGGTCAGTGGCCACCACTTTCCTGAGGCATGGTCATTGTCATGGTCAGTGGCCACCACCTTCCTGAGGCATGGTCATTGTCATGGTCAGTGGCCACCACCTTCCTGAGGCGTGGTCAGTATTGTGGTCAGTGGCCACCACTTTCCTGAGGCATGGTCATTGTCATGGTCAGTGGCCACCACCTTCCTGAGGCATGGTCATTGTCATGGTCAGTGGCCACCACCTTCCTGAGGCATGGTCATTGTCATGGTCAGTGGCCACCACATTCCTGAGGCGTGGTCAGTATTGTGGTCAGTGGCTACCACTTTCCTGAGGCATGGTCATTGTCATGGTCAGTGGCCACCACCTTCCTGAGGCATGGTCCGTGGTATGGTCAGTGGCCACCACCTTCCTGAGGCATTGTCAGTGTCATGGTCAGTGGCCACCACCTTCCTGAGGCTTTGTCCGTGTTATGGTCAGTGGCCACTTTCCTGAGGCGTGGTCAGTGTTATGGTCAGTGGCTACCACTTTCCTGAGGCATGGTCATTGTCATGGTCAGTGGCCACCACCTTCCTGAGGCGTGGTCCGTGGTATGGTCAGTGGCCACCACCTTCCTGAGGCATTGTCAGTGTCATGGTCAGTGGCCACCACCTTCCTGAGGCGTGGTCAGTGTTATGGTCGGTGGCCACCAACTTCCTGAGGCATGGGCAGTGGCTTCCACTGTCCTGAGGCATGGTCATTGTGATGGTCAGTGGCCACCACCTTCCTGAGGCATGGTCAGTGTCATGGTCTGTGGCCACCACCTTCCTGAGGCATGGTCTGTGTTATGGTCAGTGGCCACCACCTTCCCGAGGCGTGGTCAGTGTTGTGGTCAGTGGCCACCACCTTCCTGAGGCATGGTCAGTGTCATGGTCAGTGGCCACCACTTTCCTGAGGCGTGGTCAGTGGCCACCACCTTCCTGAGGCATGGTCAGTGTCATGGTCATTGGCTACCACTTTTCTGAGGCAGGGTCATTGTCATGGTCAGTGGCCACCACCTTCCTGAGGCGTGGCCCCTGGAATGGTCAGTGGCCACCACCTTCCTGAGGCATTGTCAGTCTCATGGTCAGTGGCCACCACCTTCCTGAGGCGTGGTCAGTGTTATGGTCGGTGGCCACCACCTTCCTGAGGCATGGGCAGTGGCTTCCACTGTCCTGAGGCATGGTCATTGTGATGGTCAGTGGCCACCACCTTCCTGAGGCATGGGCAGTGGCCACCACCTTCCTGAGGCATGGGCAGTGGCTTCCACTGTCCTGTGGCATAGTCATTGTGATGGTCAGTGGCCACCACCTTCCTGAGGCATGGTCAGTGGCCACCACCTTCCTGAGGCATGGTCAGTGGCCACCACCTTCCTGAGGCATGGTCAGTGTTATGGTCAGTGGCCACCACCTTCCTGAGGCATGGTCCGTGGTATGGTCAGTGGCCACCACTTTCCTGAGGCATTGTCAGTGTCATGGTCAGTGGCCACCACCTTCCTGAGGCTTTGTCCGTGTTATGGTCAGTGGCCACCACCTTCCTGAGGCTTTGTTCGTGTTATGGTCAGTGGCCACCACCTTCCTGAGGTGTGGTCAGAGTCATGGTCAGTGGCCACCACCTTCCTGAGGCATGGTCAGTGTTATGGTCAGTGGCCACCACCTTCCTGAGGTGTGGTCAGTGTTATGGTCAGTGGCCACCACCTTCCTGAGGCATGGTCCGTGGTATGGTCAGTGGCCACCACCTTCCTGAGGCTTTGTCCGTGTTATGGTCAGTGGCCACCACCTTCCTGAGGCATGGTCAGTGTTATGGTCAGTGGCCACCACCTTCCTGAGGTGTGGTCAGTGTTATGGTCAGTGGCCACCACCTTCCTGAGGCATGGTCCGTGGTATGGTCAGTGGCCACCACCTTCCTGAGGCTTTGTCCGTGTTATGGTCAGTGGCCACCACCTTCCTGAGGCTTTGTCCGTGTTATGGTCAGTGGCCACCACCTTCCTTCCTGGGGTGTGGTCAGAGTCATGGTCAGTGACCACCACCTTCCTGAGGCATGGTCAGTGTTATGGTCAGTGGCCACCACCTTCCTGAGGTGTGGTCAGAGTCATGGTCAGTGGCCACCACCTTCCTGAGGCGTGGTCAGAGTCATGGTCAGTGGCCACCACCTTCCTGAGGCATGGTCAGTGTCATGGTCAGTGGCCACCACCTTCCTGAGGCATGGTCATTGTCATGGTCAGTGGCCACCACCTTCCTGAGGCGTGGTCACTGTCATGGTCAGTGGCCACCACCTTCCTGAGGCGTGGTCACTGTCATGGTCAGTGGCCACCACCTTCCTGAGGCGTGGTCATTGTCATGGTCAGTGGCCACCACCTTCCTGAGGCATGGTCAGTGTTATGGTAAATGGCCACCACCTTCCTGAGGTGTGGTCAGTGTCATGGTCAGTGGCCACCACCTTTCTGAGGCGTGGTCAGTGTCATGGTCAGTGGCCACCACCTTCCTGAGGCATGGTCATTGTCATGGTCAGTGGCCACCACCTTCCTGAGGCATGGTCATTGTCATGGTCAGTGGCCACCACCTTCCTGAGGCATGGTCATTGTCATGGTCAGTGGCCACCACCTTCCTGAGGCATGGTCAGTGTTATGGTAAATGGCCACCACCTTCCTGAGGCGTGGTCAGTGGCCACCACCTTCCTGAGGCATGGTCAGTGTTATGGTAAATGGCCACCACCTTCCTGAGGCATGGTCAGTGTCATGGTCAGTGGCCACCACTTTCCTGAGGCATGGTCTGTGTTATGGTCAGTGGCCACCACCTTCCCGAGGCGTGGTCAGTGTCATGGTCAGTGGCCACCACCTTCCTGAGGCATGGTCACTGTCATGGTCAGTGGCCACCACCTTCCTGAGGCATGGTAAGTGGCCACCACCTTCCTGAGGCATGGTCACTGTCATGGTTAGTGGCCACCACCTTCCTGAGGCATGGTCAGTGTCATGGTCAGTGGCCACCACCTACCTGAGTCATGGTCAGTGGCCACCACCTTCCTGAGTCATGGTCAGTGGCCACCACCTTCCTGAGGCGTGGTCAGTGTCATGGTCAGTGGCCACCACCTTCCTGAGGCGTGGTCAGTGTCATGGTCAGTGGCCACCACCTTCCTGAGGCGTGGTCAGTGTCATGGTCAGTGGCCACCACCTTCCTGAGGTGTGGTCAGTGTTGTGGTCAGTGGCCACCACCTTCCTGAGGCGTGGTCAGTGTTATGGTCAGTGGCCACCACCTTCCTGAGGTGTGGTCAGTGTTATGGTCAGTGGCCACCACCTTCCTGAGGTGTGGTCAGTGTCATGGTCAGTGGCCACCACCTTCCTGAGGCGTGGTCAGTGTTATGGTCAGTGGCCACCACCTTCCTGAGGTGTGGTCAGTGTTATGGTCAGTGGCCACCACCTTCCTGAGTCGTGGTCAGTGCTGAGGCCATGTTGAGGTGTGAGCAGGACTCCTAGTGAGTCATGGCTGGCCTGATGTTGAGGGGTGCCCGGCTCCTCCTCCCCCCCACATCTCCACATGAATACCAATGAAGATATTTCAAGGCACCGCCCCTTGAGCGCCACTGCGGGGGAACGCCAGCTGAGAAACATTTTCAGGAGTCAGCCGTCAAACTCCACGTCCATT
>NC_084611.1:3663512-3716012 GCF_033978795.1 Nerophis ophidion | reverse complement strand
GCGGTTAGCAGCGAGCTAACACGTTGGAAGCAATAATCCAAGATGGCGTCCATGCTCGGCGATGACACCACCCGATGCTAACTGTAAGAGCGCTCATTCCGGACGAAATGTTGCAATAATCTATTTGAGTCTGCTAACTTCAAATTGGACTTTGGAATGCAAACTTGACATACGCTAACACAAACTGCCAGGCGCAAGAAGAAATATGTGCTAACAGGAAAACGTCCTCTACATGCTTTCGTGCCAACGTTCACTAAAATGCGCTAACGTGGTTATTAGCCCACGCTAATGTTCAGATGTGCTAACATGCGCTAAAGTGGAAAGGTATGGTAACGTGCCGACATTCAATAGGAACTAACACAAGCTAACAGGAAAACGTCTTCTAACATGCTTTTGTGCCAATGTTCACGCAAATGTGCTAACGTGGTTAGCGCATGCTAATGTCCAGATGTGCTAACATGGAGAAGTATGGTAACATGCGCCGACATTCAATAGGAACTAACATGAGCTAACAGGAAAACGTCTTCTAACATGCACTAAACACATGCTTTTGTGCCAATGTTCACTAAAATGTGCTAACGTGGTTAGCACATGCTAATGTTCAGATGTGCTAACATGGAGAAGTACAGTAACATGCGCCGACATTCAATAGGAACTAACACGAGCTGACAGGAAAACGTCTTCTAACATGCACTAAACACATGCTTTTGTGCCAATTTTTACTAAAATGAGCTAACGTGGTTAGCGCATGCTAATGTTCAGATGTGCTAACATGGGAAAGTACGGTAACATGCGCCGACATTCAATAGGAACTAACACAAGCTAACAGGAAAACATATTTTAACATGTACTAAACACATGCTTTTGTGCCAATGTTCACTAAAATGTGCCAACGTGGTTAGCGCATGCTAATATTCAGATGTGCTAACATGGAAAAGTACGATAACATGCGCCGACATTCAATAAGAACTAACACAAGCTAACAGGAAAAATATTTTTAACATGTTTTGTGCCAATGTTCACTAAAATGTGCTAACGTGGTTAGCGCATGCTAATGTTCAGATGTGCTAACATGGAAAAGTATGGTAACATGCGCCGACATTCAATAAGAACTAACACAAGCTAACAGGAAAACATATTTTTAACATGTACTAAACACATACTTTTGTGCCAATGTTCACTAAAATGTGCTAACGTGGTTAGCGCATGCTAATGTTCAGATGTGCTAACATGGAGAAGTATGGTAACATGCGCCGACATTCAATAGGAACTAACACAAGCTAACAGGAAAACGTCTTCTAACATGCTTTGTGCCAATGTTCACTCAAATGTGCTAACGTGGTTAGCGCATGCTAATGTCCAGATGTGCTAACATGGAAAAGTATGGTAACATGCGCCGACATTCAATAGGAACTAACATGAGCTAACAGGAAAACGTCTTCTAACATGCACTAAACACATGCTTTTGTGCCAATGTTCACTAAAATGTGCTAACGTGGTTAGCGCATGCTAATGTTCAGATGTGCTAACATGGAAAAGTATGGTAACATGCGCCGACATTCAATAGGAACTAACACGAGCTAACAGGAAAACATATTTTTAACATGTACTAAACACATGCTTTTGTGCCAATGTTCACTAAAATGTGCTAACGTGGTTAGCGCATGCTAAATTTCGGATGTGCTAACATGGAGAAGTATGGTAACATGTGCCGACATTCAATAGGAACTAACACAAGCTAACAGGAAAACATATTTTTAACATGTTTTGTGCCAATGTTCACTAAAATGTGCTAACGTGGTTAGCGCATGCTAATGTTCAGATGTGCTAACATGGAGAAGTACGGTAACATGCGCCGACATCCAATATGAACTAACACAAGCTAACAGGAAAACATATTTTTAACATGTACTAAACACATGCTTTTGTGCCAATGTTCACTAAAATGTGCTAACGTGGTTAGCGCATGCTAATGTTCAGATGTGCTAACATGGAAAAGTATGGTAACATGCGCCGACATTCAATAGGAACTAACACAAGCTAACAGGAAAACATAATTTTAACATGTTTTGTGCCAATGTTCACTAAAATGTGCTAACGCGGTTAGCGCATGCTAATGTTCAGATGTGCTAACATGGAAAAGTATGGTAACATGCGCCGACATTCAATAAGAACTAACACGAGCTGACAGGAAAACGTTCTCTAACATGCACTAAACACATGCTTTTGTGTTCACTAAAATGCGCTAACGTGGCTGGGAAGGTTAGCACATGCTAATATTCACCTGTGCTAACATGCGCTTATGTGGAGAAGTATGCTAACACGCTACCGACTTTCAATAGGAACTAACACAAGCTAACAGGAAAACGTCATGACAACACAAGCTAACATGTACTAACATATGCTACCATGACAACACAAGCTAACATGCAGTCGCATTCAACGAGCGACAACACATGCTACCATATGCTACCATGGTAACACAGGGAAAATGCGCCACCAAGACAACACATGCTAACATGTGCAAACATATGCTACCATGACAACACATCCTAACATGTACTAACATATGCTACCATGACAACACATGCTAACATGTACTAACATATGCTACCATGACAACACATGCTAACATGTGTTATAATGGTAACACAGGAAAAATGCGCCTCCAAGACAACACATGCTAACATGTACCAACATATGCTACCATGACAACACATGCTAACATGTACTAACATATGCTACCATGACAACACAAGCTAACATGCGGTAGCATTCAACGAGCCATGCAACAACACACAGCAAATATCGACGATGGTAAACCAAAATAAAGCTTTAATGAAAATTTTTAAGTACTTTTTAAAAGCAAATAAAAGACAAGAATGAGACTTTCTGGGGTGTTAGCATGTGAGAGCAAAAATGTGAAAATTTTCTTCGTGTCAAGTAAAAGTTGGCGTGTCAAACCGTGGATTGTTTTCCCGAGGCAAAGGAAAGTTGGCACGAGCAAGACGTGAGTGTAAGTACATATTTAGTTTTAACACTATAACTAAAAAAGGCGCGCACAAAGGCGGAGAACAAACTTGACTAATGGAAACAAAAACTAGCACAAAAGCATGACTATGGACAAAAAAAAAAAAACTCAATAACTGTGACATTAATGATTGAACAGGCATGGCATGAAGGAAGTATAAGTAAAGTTGCCAGGCTGACCACCTGGCAACTACAGGTTTAAATAATGGACATGATGAGTGCAAACAGGTGTGAGACATGAGGACAAGGTGTGCAGGAACAGGAAGTGATTGTCCCAAAAAACCAAACAGAACATGAGCAAAACAAAACATGCTCCCGATGACGGGACAAGGGCGTCCCTAAGAAGGAACATTTCATTTAGCACTTTAGAACAAGCTGCAGCGCACAACAACGCAATGAAAAAGTCTATTTGACTTTTTCGTCACGAGGGGTTCAGGAAATAAAAGACGTTAGTAATAATTTCATTTGTTGCCTTATTCTTTGAAACGTGAAATGTTGACCATTTGTTATTTCCTTTTTTATGGAGTGAGATTGAGAGAGAGAAAAAAAAAAGCAGCTGCCGGCAAATTGAATGTTTCCTGTTTCCAACTTTGTGATGACGTGTGAATGTTTACTCGGCCAAATAATAAACATGTTGTACTACAGCCGGGGAGTCTTCTTCACTTCCTGTCCTCACCACACTATCCTGTGTTAGCGTTAGCATTAGCATTAGCAGCAGGTGTCTGGGGCCGAGGGCTGTGATTGGCTGACGGTGCTGGCGGCGATAATAGAAAAAATTGTTGCCGTTTGTCTATTTTTTGTTATTTATGGCAGATTTGAAAACAAACAAAAAAAGGGTGCATTTTCAGTCAAATATTGCAATTAAATTGGATTTTGTGCTGTTTTCCTTTTAAGGATTTCTATTTTTCCAGATAAACACAAAAATGAAATATTTGTTCATCCAAAATTTTATATTTTTATCATATATAGCAGATTTGAAAACAAACAAAAAAGGGTTGATTTTCAGTTAAATATTGCCAGAAAATTTTATTTTGTGCTGTTTTCCTTTTAAGGATTTCTATTTTTCCAGATAAACACAAAAATGGAATATATGTTCATCCCCCAAAAATTATTTTTAACATATATAGCAGACTTTAAAACAAACAAAAAACGGTTGATTTTCAGTTAAATATTGCCCAAAAATTTGTTTTTTTTTCAATTAAATTTAGAAAAATACAATTTAAATACCAAAACATACACACAACATTTAATAATAACACTAAAATAGTAACATTGATCTTTGTTAAAATCTTTTACAATTACAGTTATTTTTTTTACAAAAGCATACCGCACAAAAAAATGTTTTACAAATACCTTTTTGCATTTGTGAAAAATTTTTGAGTTTGCAAAACATTTTGTGGAGTTTGTGCAACATTTATTTGAGTTATTAAAAAAAATTGGAGATTGTGAAACATTTTGGAGTTTGTGAAACATTTTTTTGAGCTTGTGAAACATTGTTTTTAATTTGAGAAACATTTTATAGTTTGTGAAACATTTTGTTGAATTTTTGTAAAACATTTTTTGAGTTTGTAAAACATTGTTTTGAGTTTGTAAAAAGTTTGTTTGAGTTTTTGAAACATTTTTTTGAATTTGTGAAACATTTTTTGGAGTTTGAAACATTTTTTTTAAATTGTAAGACATTTTTTTAAGTTTGTGAAACATTTTTATGAGTTTGTGAAACATTTTTTTTTAATTAGTAAGACATTTTTTGAAGTTTGTAAAACATTTTTTTTTAATTTGTGAAACTTTTTTTTGAGTTAGTGAAACATTTTTTTGAGTTTGTGAAACATTTCTTTTGAGTTTGTAAAGCATTTTTTTTCCGTTTGTAAAGCATTTTATAATAACACTAAAATAGTAACATTGATCTTTGTTAAAATATTTTACAATTACAATTATTTTTTTACAAAAGCATACCGCACAAAAAAATGTTTCACAAACACCTTTTTGCATTTGTGAAACATTGTTGAGTTTGCAAAATATTTTTTGGGGTTTGTGAAACATTTTTGAGTTTGTGAAACATTTTTTTGAGTTTGTGAAACATTTTTTTGAGTTTGTGAAACATTTTTGAGTTTGTGAAACATTTTTTTGAGTCTGTGAAACATTTTTTTGAGTTTGTGAAACATTTTGGAGTTTGTGAAACATTTTTTTGAGTTTGTGAAACATTATATAGTTTGTGAAACATTTTTTAGAATTTTTGATTGATTTATTGATTTCTCAATTGTTTCTTTCAATTTTTTTACTAAAATATACCACAATATTCTCACAATTCTTCTTCTTTTTTTTAACAAAAATAAAGCACCATTTCTTTACAATTATTCTTCTATTTCTCTGTTCACTAAATATTTTCTCACAAATCGTGTGAAACATTTTTTGGAGTTATTAAAAAAAAATTTGAGTTTGTGAAACATTTTTGAGTTTGTGAAAAAAAAAATTGAGTTTGTGAAACATTTTGGAGTTTGCGAAACATTTTTTTGAGCTTGTGAAACGTTGTTTTTAATTTGTGAAATATTTTATAGTTTGTGAAACATTTTTTAGAATATTTGGAAAACATTTTTTGAGTTTATGAAACATTGTTTTGAGTTTGTAAAAAGTTTGTTTGAGTTTGTTAAACATTTTTTTTTTGAGTTTGTGAAACATTTTTTTGAGTTTGAAACATTTTTTTAAATTGTAAGACATTTTTTTAAGTTTGTGAAACATTTTTTTTAATTAGTAAGACATTTTTTGAAGTTTGTAAAACATTTTTTTTAAATTTGTGAAACATTTTTTTTGGGTTTGTGAAACATTTTTTTGAGTTTTTAAAACATTTCTTTTGAGTTTGTAAAGCATTTTTTTTTTAGTTTGTAAAGCATTTTTATAATAACACTAAAATAGTAACATTGATCTTTGTTAAAATCTTTTACAATTACAGTTATTTTTTACAAAAGCATACCGCACAAAAAAATGTTTCACAAACACCTTTTTGCATTTTTGAAAAATTATTGAGTTTGCAAAACATTTTTTGGGGTTTGTGAAACATTTTTTTGAGTTATTAAAAAAAATTGGAGTTTGTGAAACATTTTTTTGAGTTTGTGAAACATTTTGGAGTTTGCGAAACATTTTTTTGAGCTTGTGAAACATTGTTTTTAATTTGTGAAACATTTTATAGTTTGTGAAACATTTTTTAGAATATTTGGAAAACTTTTTACAAACTCAAAACAATGTTTCACAAACTCAAATTTTGTGAAACATTGTTTTGAGTTTGTAAAAAGTTTGTTTGAGTTTGTAAAACATTTTTTTGAATTTGTGAGATATTTTTTTGAATTTGTGAAACATATTTTTGAATTAGTAAGACATTTTTTTAAGTTTGTGAAACAGTTTTTTTAAATTTGTGAAACATTAATATTTAATTTGTGAAACATTTTTTTTGAGTTCGTGAAATATTTTTTTTTTAATTTGTGAAACATATTTTTGTTTGTGAAACTTTTTTTAAATATATTACTCTTTTCTTACAATAATTACACCTTTTTTTTTTTTTACAAAAATATGCTAATATTAACTTGCAAATATAGTACTGTTTTATCACAAATATCCAACTTTTTTGACAAAAATATTCTACTATTTACTTGCAAATATACAAATATTTTCTTACAAATATTCTATATATTTTGTATAAAAATATTTTACTATTTTCTGACAAACATTCTCACAAATACGCTACTTTTTACAAAATATATTACTATTTTCTCACAGTAATAAAACCCTTTTTTTACGAAAGCATACTATTATTTACTCGCAAATATACGACTGTTTTTTTTTTTACAAATATGCAACTTTTTTGACAAAATATTGTAATATTTACTTACAAATATAAAACTATTTTCTCAGAAATATTGTACTTTTTCACAATAATATACAGTTTGCTGACAAAAACCTACTGTTTTCTTGCAAATATTCACATATTTTACAAAAGTCCAACATTTTCTGATATTTTACGTTTTATTTGTAAAAAATACTATTTTCTCAAAAATCTGCAACTTTTTTTTCACAAAAGTAATTCTTATTTAGTCACAAATTGATTTATTTACAAATATATTGTCTTACAAATATTTTATATGTTTTGTATGAAAATGCTTTACTATTTTCTCACAAACATTATTCCTTTTTTACAAAAATAAACTAGTTTCCTCACATTTATACTACTTTTTCTTTTTTACAAAAATACAAAGCTATCTTTCAAAAACATTCAACTTTTTTCACCAAATATATTACTATTTACTCACAAATATTCCATAAAAGTCTATTATTTGCTGACAAAAATACTATCGTTTTTTTACATATTCCGTTTTTTCTCACAAAAATCCTACTTTCTTACATTTTTTTTTTTTACAAAAATATGATATTTACTTGCAAATATAGTATTGTTTTCTCACAAATATTCAACTTTTTTGACAAAAATATTTTACTATTTACTTGCAAATATACGATTATTTTCTTACAAATATGCTACATATTTTGTATAAAAATATTTTACTCTTTTCTAACAAACATTTTTCCTTTTTTACAAAAATAAACTAGTTCCCTTACAAATATTCTACTTTTTACAAAAATATTTTACTATTTTCTCACAATATCCATCCATCCATCATCTTCCGCTTATCCGAGGTCGGGTCGCGGGGGCAACAGCCTAAGCAGGGAAACCCAGACTTCCCTTTCCCCAGCCACTTGGTCTAGCTCTTCCCGGGGGATCCCGAGGCGTTCCCAGGCCAGCCGGGAGACATAGTCTTCCCAACGTGTCCTGGGTCTTCCCCGTGGCCTCCTACCGGTTGGACGTGCCCTAAACACCTCCCTAGGGAGGCGTTCGGGTGGCATCCTGACCAGATGCCCGAACCACCTCATCTGGCTCCTCTCCATGTGGAGGAGCAGCGGCTTTACGTTGAGTTCCTCCCGGATGGCAGAGCTTCTCACCCTATCTCTAAGGGAGAGACCCAAACTCATTTGGGCCGCTTGTACCCGTGATCTTGTCCGTTCGGTCATGACCCAAAGCTCATGACCATAGGTGAGGATGGGAACGTAGATCGACCGGTAAATTGAGAGCTTTGCCTTCCGGCTCAGCTCCTTCTTCACCACAACGGATCGGTACAACGTCCGCATTACTGAAGACGCCGCACCGATCCGCCTGTCGATCTCACCATCCACTCTTCCCTCACTCGTGAACAAAACTCCTAGGTACTTGAACTCCTCCACTTGGGGCAGGGTCTCCTCCCCAACCCGGAGATGGCACTCCACCCTTTTCCGGGCGAGAACCATGGACTCGGACTTGGAGGTGCTGATTCTCATTCCGGTCGCTTCACACTCGGCTGCGAACCGATCCAGTGAGAGCTGAAGATCCTGGTCAGATGAAGCCATCAGGACCACATCATCTGCAAAAAGCAGAGACCTAATCCCGCGGCCACCAAATCGGAACCCCTCAACGCCTTGACTGCGCCTAGAAATTATGTCCATATATATATATATATATATATATATATATATATATATATATATATATATATATATATATATATATATATATATATATATATATATATATATATATGTATATATATATATATATATATAAATATATATATATATATATATATATATATATATATATATATATATATGTGTATATATATATATGTATATATATATATATATGTATATATATATATATATATATATATATATATATATATATATATATATATATATATATATATATATATATATATATATATATCTTTTTTTTTCTGGACATTTCTCATCTATAAGTACATTTTTTCTAGACTTCCTAAAAATATTAATTGTTTTCCTGAGAAAATGTGCCACATTTAAGACAGGTTTACAACTTTTAAACTATTTAAATAAAATGGAAAATCTTTTCTTATAAAATATTTTTTATAAAACATTATTTTTTACAAAGAATCATACACACTATATGCAAAAAAATGCAGCTTTTTTAAGTATATATATATACGTATATACATTTATATATATTTATCATAACTTCTGTCAAAAACTTGTTTCCCGCATTAATATTCAACTTTTTAAATGAAAGCATGGGACTTAAAAAAAAAAAAAAAAAATATATATATATATATATATATATATATATATATATATATAAAATTTTATTTTATTTAATTTTTTATTATTTTTTATTATTATTATTATTTTCCAAAAGTTGAATCTTAATCTGTTTTTTTGTTTTAAGACATTTCTCCTCTATAAGTACATTTTTTCTGTAAAATCTATGCGACTCCCTAAAAACATTCATTGTTTTCCTGAGAAAATGTGCCACATTTAAGAGAAGTTTGCAACTTTTAAACTATTTAAATAAAATGGATAATCTTTAAAATGTTTTTTGAATATGTGTCTTTTTTGTGGAAAATATACAACTTTTTAAAAAAGCATCATTTCCCCCCCAAAAATAATTTCTTACATTTGTTTTCTTTTAACTTTTAAAAAAATGATTTACTTTTTTCCTCAAAAATGTCTAATTTCATTTTGAAACAACCAGATTTTTAAAATGTGTAATATAATTTTACAGCTTTTTATTTATTTTTGTAGTTATTTTTTTTTAAATGCCACATTTTAACAAAAGTATGGCCTTTTCTTTTATTACTTGTATTTTTTTCTTAAAACGTACACTGTCAAAGAACACTCTCTTTTAAAAAACAATATGCAATTTTTGCCTAAAAAATGAAATTGTTTTAAATTTGGTGGAAATAGGCCTTTGGAAAACCAAGAATTCTGGAAAATCCTGAAAAAATGTTTAGAATTGTGGAAGTAGAGCACACCATTTTTGAACAGGCTGAATATTTTGGAGTTGAAACAGTTTGAACCAGATGAAAAATGTGGGATTTATGGAAGTTTGAAAAATGTCCCATTCGTTTGGATGGGAATTTCCTAAAAAGGAAAAAAAGAAACTATCTTTATTGAAAAATAAACGAGAGTCAAACCTGCTTGATTATGTCCTTCCTGAGTGGTCCATGGAACCCAAACGGCGACAGGGAAAGTCGTCCACATTGATATATATATATATATATATATATATATATATATATATCCATTTATATATATAACTTCTGTCAAAAACTTGTTTCTCGCATTAATATTCAACTTTTTAAATGAAAGCATAAGACTTGAAATATATATATATATATATATATATATATATATATATACACACATATATATATATATATATATATATGTGTGTGTGTGTATAATTTTTTTTTTCCAAAAGTTGAATCTAAATCTTTTTTTTTGTTTTAAGACATTTCTCCCATTTTTTATCGAAAATCTATGCGACTTCCTAAAGAAAATGTGTCACATTTAAGAGAGGTTTGCAACTTTTTGACTATTTAAAAAAAAAAAAAGATAATTTTTTCTTATACAATATTTTTTGAATATGCATCATTTTTGTGGAAAATTTACAACTTTTTTAAAAAAAGCATAATTCCCCCACACCACAAAAAATAGTTTCTTACAACATTTGTTTTCTTTTAACTTTTAAAAAAATGATTTACTTTTCTCCTCGAAAATGTGGAGTTTCATTTTGAAACAACCAGCTTTTTAAAATGTGTAATATAATTTTACATCTTTTAATTACTTTTTGTAGCTACTTTCTTTTAAAAAATCTGTCCCATTTTAACAAAAGTATGGCCTTTTTCTTTTATTACTTATATTTTTTTCTGAAAACATACACTGTCAAAGAACACTCTCTTTAAAAAAATAATATGCAATTTTGGCCTAAAAAATGAAATTGTTTTGAATTTGGTATTTCTTGCTCCTTCTTCCTGACTGAAAAAAGAAAATGTTAAAGAATTAAATAAATATATTTGATGAATAATTGTAATAATTTATTTTTGGCTTACAACAACTTTATTGATCTCCAAGGTAAATAAGTTTGACAAAGTACTATTTTTGATATTCCTACTTGAGAAACAAGGAGAACCATCATAGAAATAAACAGTAGAGGTGTACCTAATGAAGAGGGACTGCTAGTTTAGTGTGTGAGTGCCCTCTTGTGGTCAGAAAGGTGCAACACAACCTCGTCCCAAACATAATCTACTTATAAAATGGAACTATAATATATATATATATATATATATATATATATATATATATATATATATATATATATATATATATATATATATATACATATATATATATATATATATATGGAGAGAAAGAGAAAGAGAGAGAGAGAGAGAGAGAGAAATTCTGTAAACAAAAATATGCTAAATATTTATTTTACCGAAATATGCAAAAAATACTTTTTTATTATACAACTTTAAAATATATATATACATATATATATATATATATATATATATATATATATATATGTGTGTGTGTGTGTGTGTGTGTGTGTGTGTGTATTATATATATGTATATATATATATATATTTTTTGTTTTTGTTTGTTTGTTTACAAAAATATGTTATTATTTACTTACAAATATAGTACTGTTTTCTCACAAATATCCAACTTTTTTGACAAAAATATTTTACCATTTACTTAAAAAATACACATTTTTTTTTTACAAGTATTCTATATATTTTGTTTAAAAATATTTTACTATTATCTGACAAACATTCTCACAAATATGCTACTTTTTACAAAAATATATTACTATTTTCTCACAATAATTAAACCTTTTTTTTACAAAAACATACTATTTTTTACTCGCAAATATACGACTGTTTGTTTTTTTTACAAATATGCAACTTTTTTGTCAAAATATTGTAATATTTACTTACAAATATACAACTATTTCCTCAGAAATATTGTACTTTTTTCACAATAATATACAGTTTGCTGACAAAAACCGTACAATTTTCTTGCAAATATTCTATATTTTTTATATAAAAATATTTGACTATTTTCTCATTCTTCCTTTTTTATAAAAAATACTAGTTTCCTCACATTTATACTACTTTTTTTATTTTTTACAAAAATACAATGCTATCTTTCAAAAACATTCAACTTTTTTCACCAAATATATTACTATTTACTTACAAATATTCCACAAAAACCTCATATTTTCTGACAAAAATACTATTGTTTTCTTACTAATTCCATTTTTTCTCAAAAAATGCTACTTACTTATAAAAATACACTACTATTTTATCACAATAATTACAAAAATATGTTATTATTTACTTGCAAATATACAATTATTGTTTTTACAAGTATTCTATATATTTTGTATATAAATATTTTACTATTTTCTGACAAACATTCTCACAAATATTCTACTTTTTACAAAAATATATTACTATTTTCTCACAATAATTAAACCTTTTTTTTTTTACAAAAACATACTATTATTTACGACGACTGGGTTTGTTTGGTTTTTGTTTTTTACAAATATGCAACTTTTTTGACAAAATATTGTAATATTCACTTACAAATATACAACTATTTTCTCAGAAATATTGTACTTTTTTCACAATAATATACAGTTTGCTCACAAAAACCGTACAATTTTCTTGCTAATATTCTATATTTTTTGCATTAAAATATTTTACTATTTTCTCACATTCTTCCTTTTTTTTCATAAAAAATACTAGTTTCCTCACATTTATACTACTTTTTTTCTTTTTTACAAAAATACAATGCTATCTTTCAAAAACATTCAACTTTTTTCACCAAATATATTACTATTTACTTACAAATATTCCATAAAAACCTCATATTTTCTGACAAAAATATTATTGTTTTATTACTAATTCCATTTTTTCTCAAAAAAAGCTACTTTCTTACAAAAATACACTACTATTTTATCACAATAATTACAAAAATATGTTATTATTTACTTGCAAATATAGTACTGTTTTCTCACAAATATACAACTTTTTTGACAAAAATATTTTACTATTTACTTGCAAATATACAATTATTGTTTTTACAAGTATTCTATATATTTGTATACAAATATATTACTATTTACTTACAAATATTCCACAAAAATCCATTATTTTCTGACAAAAATACTATTGTTTTCTTAATAACTCCGTTTTTTCTCAAAAAAATGCTACTTCCTTACAAAAATACACTACTATTTTATCACAATAATTACAAAAACATGTTATTATTTACTTGCAAATATAGTACTGTTTTCTCACAAATATCCAACTTTTTTGACAAAAAATATTTTACTATTTACTTAAAAAATACACCATTTTTTTTACAAATATTCTATATATTTTGTTTAAAAATATTTTACCATTTTCTGACAAACATTCTCACACATATAGTACTATTTTCTCACAATAATTACAAAAATATATTTACTTGCAAATATAGTACTGCTTTCTCACAAATATCCAACTTTTTTGACAAAAAATATTTTACTATTTACTTAAAAAATACACAATTTTTTTTTTCCAAATAATCTATATTTTTTGTTTAAAAATATTTTACTATTTTCTGACAAACATTCTCACACATATAGTACTATTTTCTCACAATAATTAAATATTTTTTTTTACAAAAATATGTTATTATTTACTTGCAAATATAGTACTGTTTTCTCACAAATATCCAACTTTTTTGACAAAATTTTTTTACTATTTACTTGCAAATATACAATTATTGTTTTGACAAGTATTCTATATATTTTGTATATAAATATTTTACTATTTTCTGACAAACATTCTCACAAATATGCTACTTTTTACAAAAATATGGTACTATTTTCTCACAATAATTACATTTTTTTTTTTTTTTACAAAAACATACTACTATTTATGACGATTGTTTTTTTGTTGTTGTTTTTTTTGTTGTTGTTTTTTAAATATGCAACTTTTTTGAAAAAAAAAGTTGGCCTCAGTCTGGACCCTCTCTCCAAGGGCCCACTACAGGTAGTTTAGTGTGTGAGTGCCCTCTTGTGGCCATAAAGGTTCAACACAACCTGGTCTTTTATACTCCCAAACTTGATCTAGTTATAAAATGGAACTATAATCTATTAAAATTAAATATTATCTCAACACACGATCAAATCCACGAGCGAGTCAATGATTTTCATGACAGTTTTATTTGCTACTGCTCACACACAACAAACTACTTACATCCATTTTTATGTTTCTTTAGCAACTAAAGGTGTGAAATATTGATATTGCAGTGTTGACATCCTGTAAGTACACCTTAAAAACATTTGTCATGACAAAACAGGACAATTTACAGCCACAAAACATGCTAACGCATCACACCTGCTAACAGAACATGAACATGCAAAGATTGTTGACACATTTCATCTCCACAGCAACTAAAAGGTCATCAATACCTTGAAATGAACATTTGTGCTTTGGGCGTATTAGCAGAATTTTATCTTTTTGGAGTCCGACGCATGGCTTCTTTGTGTTTGCATGCAAAAGGAAAACCTCCCAATTCAATTGGAAAGCTCCTACGGACAAGTCATACAAAACATAACAAACTAGAGGTGTGAATGCTCCGATGCTGAAGTGGAAGTGAAATACTGACAGAATGTCGAATGAATGGAGGAATAGTTTGAATGTTGGAATGGTTTGAATTTCCAGGAAACCCGGAATTTGGTTTGGAACTCGGGAACATGTTAGTTTGAATGTCCAGGATGAGTGGAATGCTTTGAATAGGTTGCAAAATGTGGGAATTGTGCAACTTGGAAAAATGTCCCTTCATTGCAATGGGAAATTCCTGGAAATTTGGGGAAAAGCGGGATTAAAAAAATTGTTGCGTTTGGACCAGATATTCCTCTTACTGGGAATTTAAACTGCTGCTCAGCCCCAAGTTATTTTCATGACACATGAGCTGATTTTAAATGAATCCCAGACAGAGTAGGTATTCTGACATTATATTCCAAAGCTTTGGGAGACCAATCTATGAACAACACCTTCCAATTGCATCGCCCAAGTTGATCTGACAATCCTACCCACCAGAACGAATACACATGTCTATTGTCCTCCTTAGTTGGGCACAGGATGTGATAAGAAGGGAGTATTGCTACTCCTCACATTCCTAAAGCCAAGGTCGTCTACAGCGTACCATCGGTCAGGAGATAGGGAAAAGATAAACAGAATACAAGATGGAACACTAGCTATTTGAAATACGACTATGGAACAAAATAAATAACTTTTGAATATGGATATATGTAGATATCTATCTAGGTCAGTATCTATGTCCTGAATGAGCTGAATTGGTTGGTGTTGGAATTGTTTAAATCGGGTAAGAAATGCTGACGTAGTAAATGCTATTAGGGAAATTTGGGAATTTTTTGGGACTTGGAAAAAGGGTAGTTTGGAAGTCCAGGACGGTGGAATGTGTTGAAGGTGCAATGGTTTGAAGAATGTAGGAATTGTGGAAGTTTGAAAAATGCCCAAATAATTTTGAATGGGGAAAATGCCCCCCCAAAAAGAGGAATAATGGGAAATCCGGGAATTTTTTCTTAGAATTGTGGAAGTAGAGCACACAATTCCTGAACAGGATGAATATTTTTGGAGTTGGAACAGTTTGAATCAAGATGAAAAATGTGGGAATTATGGAACTTAGAAAAATGTCTCATTCATTTCAATGGGAATTTCCCCAAAAATGGGAATTTCAGGAAAAGTGGGAATTTTTGGGAAAAAATTTGAATGGTCTGAAAAAGTTGAAATGGTTGGTGTTGAAATTTTTCAAATCCGTGGACAAATTATTGAAGTAATAATATGTTGAAATGAGAAATAGTATTACGGAATTCCTGGAATTTGGGGAATTTTTCCGGATTAGAAAAAAAATACTTTTTTTGTCCTTATTAAAAGGAATGTTTTGACGGTGGAACGGTTGAAATGCGCTGAAAAATGGGTTGCCAGAAAATAAGGGTGGAAACAGGGCTTTGGAAAACCAGGAATTCTGGAAAACCCTGGAATTTTTTTGAAATTTGAAAAGGGGAAGTTTAAATATCCAGGACGGTGGAATGTGTTGAAGGTGCAACGGTTTGAAAAATGTTGGAATTGTGGAAGTTTGAAAAATGCCCAAATAATTTTGAATGGGGAAAATGCCCACCAAAAAAGAGGAATAATGGGATAATCCGGGAATTTTTTCTTAGAATTGTGGAAGTAGAGCACACCATTCCTGAACAGGTTGGATACATTTGGAGTTGGAACAGTTGGAACCAAGATGAAAAATGTGGGAATTATGGAACTTGGAAAAATGTCCCATTCATTCCAATGGGAATTTCCCCCAAAAATGGGAATTTCGGGAAAAGTGGGAATTTTGGGGAAAAAATTTTGAATGGTCTCAAAGAGTTGAAATGGTTGGTGTTGAAATTTTTCAAATCCGTGGACAAAATGTTGAAGTAATAACATGTTGAAATAAGAAATAGTATTATGGAATTCCTGGAATTTCGGGAATTTTTCCGGATTAGAAAAAAAATATATTTTTTGTCCTTATTAAGAGGAATGTTTTGACAGGGGAACGGTTGAAATGCGCTGAAAAATGGGTTGCCAGAAAATAAGGGTGGAAACAGGGCTTTGGAAAACCAGGAATTGTGGAAAATCCTGGAATTTTTTGGGTACTTTGAAAAGGGGAAGTTAAAATTTCCAGGACGGTGGAATGTGTTGAAGGTGCAATGGTTTGAAATATGTTGGAATTGTGGAAGTTTGAAAAATGCCCAAATCATTTTGAATGGGGAAAATGCCCCCCAAAAAAGAGGAATAATGGGAAATCCGAGAATTTTTTTTTTCTTAGAATTGTGGAAGTAGAGCACACAATTCCTGAACAGGCTGAATATTTTTGGAGTTGGAACAGTTTGAATCAAGATGAAAAATGCGGGAATTATGGAACTTTGAAAATTTTCCTATTCATTCCAATGGGAATTTCCCCCAAAATTGGGAATTTCGGGAAAAGTGGGAATTTTTGGGGAAAAAATTTGAATGGTCTGAATGAGTTGAAATGGTTGGTGTTGACATTTTTCAAATCCGTGGACAAAATGTTGAAGTAATAACATGTTGAAATGAGAAATAGTATTACGGAATTCCTGGGATTTCGGGAATTTTTCCGGATTAGAAAAAAAATATTTTTTTGTCCTTATTAAAAGGAATGTTTTGACGGTGGAACGGTTGAAATGTGCTGAAAAATGGGTTGCCAGAAAACAAGGGTGGAAACAGGGCTTTGGAAAACCAGGAATTGTGGAAAATCCTGGAATTTTTGGGGTACTTTGAAAAGGGGAAGTTTAAATTTCCAGGACGGTGGAATGTGTTGAAGGTGCAACGGTTTGATTTGGTTGAAAAATGTGGAAATCTGAAGAAGAAGAAGAAGAAATAAATAGATGAATTTTGGTGTAAAAACAAAACAAATGTGTGAATGTTTTGGAGCATTCACACAATAAATTAATCAACGAATGAATAATCATTCACACCAAAACCATTTTTTAAAAACTTTACATTGTAAAGATGAATCTTTTTTAATGTATCTTGACTCAAGAGGGAACAACTAAATAGGAAATGTTAGCATGTTAGCTCGTTAGCTAGCGCTCCTGCTGACCAGAGCAGGATCCATAAACAATAAATAACTCTTTGTGCTTGTACAAAAACTACGACGTTTTATCAGGCACATGACTACATGACTACTGTACTACATGACTACTGTACAACATGACTACTGTACTACATGATTACTGTACTACAGCAAAATAAACTCACCTTAACGCAGACATCTGTCTTTGTACTCTGCATGCTAGCTTAGCGCCAGTCAGTCGGCAAAGGGGTCCTTTCAAAATAAGATACCCGGAAGACGTCAAAATAAAAGGGATGCCATGGCAAAGTTAATTTTTGAACAGTCACAGTCACCAAACAACATGAAAACACACTTTTTTCCACGTGGGACCAAACATGTTTTGTTTGTGTTTGTCCTGATTGACACGTAAAGACATCAACACCGTGGACAATAGTGCTGTCAATCATCTTTTTTTTGATGCCTGGGGAAAGGGGCGGGGTCACAGGGGTGAGCAGCGATCTCATTGGTGGATGACACGTCGCACGGTCACTGGTCGCTAACGGAGATTCTAAAAGAAGATGCAACATCGTTATTGTTTGTTTCTTTTGATCTTTGCCACACAAACTCAACTTTTACCATCATAATAATAATAATTCAACCTTTCAAGTGTCCTGCACAGTGAAGTTGCTAACATTAGCATGCTAGCATTTTTTTTGTGCGTGCGCAAATTTTACAAGGATAGAACTAAAAGTCATAATTTTTGTCCGATGCTAACATTAGCATGCTAGCATTTTTTGTGTGTGCGCAAATTTTACAAGGATAGAACTGAAAGTCGTATTTTTTGTCCGATGCTAACATTAGCATGCTAGCATTTTTTTTGTGCGTGCACAAATTTTACAAGGATAGAACTAAAAGTCATAATTTTTGTCCGATGCTAACATTAGCATGCTAGCATTTTTTTGTGCGTGTGCAAATTTTACAAGCATAGAACTAAAAGTCGTATTTTTTGTCCGATGCTAACATTAGCATGCTAGCATTTTTTTGTGCGTGCACAAATTTTACAAGGATAGAACTAAAAGTCATAATTTGTGTCCGATGCTAACATTAGCATGCTAGCATTTTTTTTGTGCGTGCACAAATTTTACACGGATAGAACTAAAAGTCATAATTTTTGTCTGATGCTAACATTAGCATGCTAGCATTTTTTTTGTGCGTGCGCAAATTTTACAAGGATAGAACTGAAAGTCGTATTTTTTGTCCGATGCTAACATTAGCATGCTAGCGTTTTTTTTGTGCGTGCGCAAATTTTACAAGGATAGAACTAAAAGTCATAATTTTTGTCCGATGCTAACATTAGCATGCTAGCATTTTTTTTGTGCGTGCGCAAATTTTACAAGGATAGAACTAAAAGTCATAATTTTTGTCCGATGCTAACATTAGCATGCTAGCATTTTTTTGTGCGTGCACAAATTTTACAAGGATAGAACTAAGAGTCGTATTTTTTGTCCGATGCTAACGTTAGCATGCTAGTGTTAGGTTAACATTTTTACAAAATACCTAGGTACACATGTAAAGTCGTTGATATCAGTACTTGTATTCCCTTGCTACCATGTTAGCGTGCAAAAGTTAATATGTTAGCTTTTTGCTATTGGCGTTATCTGGTCAGTCGATATCGTCAATACGGACTCAAAAGTTATATATTTTGTGATTTGATGCTATCTTGCTAGCATACTGACAGTAAACATGTTGACCTTTGATGTTAGCATGCTAACGTGTTAGCATGGTGGAATGTGTTGAAGAATGTGGGAATTGTGGACGTTTGAAAAATGGCCAAATCATTTCGAATGGGGAAAATGCCCCCACCGAAAACGAGGAATAATGGGAAATCCGGGAATTTTTTTCGGAATTGTGGAAGTAGAGCACACCATTCCTGAGCAGGGTGAATATTTTTGGAGTTGGAACAGTTTGAATAAGATGATAAATGTGGGAATTTTGGAATTTTGAAAAATTTACCGTTCATTTCAATGGGAATTGCCCCCAAAATTGGGAATTTTGGGAAAAGCGGGATTTTTTTTTTGAAAATGGTACAAAAAAACTTGAATGGTCTGAATGAGTTGAAATGGTTGTTGAAATTTTTCTAATCGGTGGACAAAATGTTGAAGTAATAACATGTTGAAATGAAAAAAAGTATTATGGAATTTCTTGGAATTTTGGGAATTTTTCCAGTTAAAAAACAACTTTGTTTTTTTTCCTGATTAAGAGGAATGTTTTGACGGTAGAATGGTTGAAATGCGTTGAAAAAGGGTGGAAATTAGGTTTTGGAAAACCAGGAATTCTGGAAAATCCTGGAATTTTTTTCAGAATTGTGGAAGTAGAGCACACACTTCCTGAACAAGCTGGATATGTTGAAGTTGGAACAGTTTGAATCAGATGAAAAATGTGGGAATTATGGACTTTTGAAAAATGTACGATTCATTCCAATGGGAATTTCCCAAAAATTGGTAATTTTGGGAAAAGCGGGAATTTTTGGGGAAAATTGTAAAAAACATGAATGTTGTGATTAATTTGAAATAGTTGGTGTTGAAATTTTTCAAATCGGTGGACAAAATGTGGAAATAATAACATGTTGAAATGAGAAATAGTATTATGGAATTCCTGGAATTTGGGGAATTTTTCCAGTTCAAAAAACAACTTAGTTTTTTGTCCTGATTAAAAGGAATGTTTTGACGGTAGAATGGTTGAAATGCGTTGAAAAATGTGGAAGGAGTAGTCGCCAGAAAAAATGGGTGGAAATAGGGCTTTGGAAAATCAGAAATTCTGGATAATTATGGAATTTTTTTCAGAATTGTGGAAGTAGAGCAAACACTTCCTGAACAAGCTGGATATGTTGAAGTTGGAACAGTTTGAGTCAGATGAAAAATGTGGGGATTATGAAATTTTGAAAAATGTCCCATTCATTTCAATGGGAATTTCCCAAAAATTGGGACTTTTGGGAAAAGCCGGAATATTTTGGGAAAATTGTAAAAAAAACTTAAATGTTGTGATTGAGTTGAAATAGTTGGTGTTGAAATTTTTCAAATCGGTGGACAAAATGTGGAAATAATAACATGTTGAAAAGAGAAATAGTATTATGGAATTCCTGGAATTTTGGGAATGTTTCCAGTTCAAAAAACAACTTTGTTTTTTGTCCTGATTAAGAGGAATGTTTTGATGGTAGAACGGTTGAAATGCGTTGAAAAATGTGGAAGGAGTAGTCGCCAGAAAAAAAGGGTCGAAATTAGGTTTTGGAAAACCAGGAATTCTGGAAAGTCCTGGAATTTCTTTTAGAATTGTGGGAGTAGAGCACACACTTCCTGAACAAGCTGGATATGTTGAAGTTGGAACAGTTTGAGTCAGATGAAAAATGTGGGAATTATGGACTTTTGAAAAATGTCCCATTCATTTCAGTGGGAATTTCCCCAAAATTGGGAATTTTGGGAAAAGCGGGAATTTTTCGGGAAAATTGTAAAAAACTTGAATGTTGTGATTGAGTTGAAATAGTTGGTGTTGAAATTTTTCAAATCGGTGGACCAAATGTTGAAGTCGTAAAATGTTGAAATGAGAAACAGTATTATGGAATTCCTGGAATTTTGGGAATTTTTCCAGTTCAAAAAGCAACTTTGTTTTTTGTCCTGATTAAGAGAAATATTTTGACAGTAGAATAGTTGAAATGCGTTGAAAAATGTGGAAGGAGTAGTCGCCAGAAAAAATGGGTCGAAATTAGGTTTTGGAAAACCAGGAATTCTGGAAAATCCTGGAATTTCTTTAAGAATTGTGTAAGTAGAGCACACACTTCCTGAACAGGCTGAATATTTTTGGAGTTGGTAAGTTTGAGTCAGATGAAAGATGTGGGAATTATGGAATTTTGAAAACTGTCCCATTCATTTCAGTGGGAATTTCCCAAAAATTGGGAATTTTTGGAAAGCCGGGAATTTTTGGGGGAAAATTGTAAAAAACTTGAATGTTGTGATTGAGTTGAAATAGTTGGGGTTGAAATTTTTCAAATCGGTGGACAAAATGTTGAAGTTGTAAAATGTTGAAATGAGAAATAGTATTATGGAATTCCTGGAATTTTGGGAATTTTTCCAGTTCCAAAAACAACTTTGTTTTTTGTCCTGATTAAGAGGAATGTTTTGACGGTAGAACGGTTGAAATGCGTTGAAAAATGTGGAAGGAGTAGTCGCCAGAAAAAAAGGGTGGAAATTAGGTTTTGGAAAACCAGGAATTCCGGAAAATCCTGGAATTTTTTTCAGAATTGTGGAAGTAGAGCACACACTTCCTGAACAAGCTGGATATGTTGAAGTTGGAACAGTTTGAATCAGATGAAAAATGTGGGAATTATGCAATTTTGAAAAATGTCCCATTCATTTCAATGGGAATTTCCCCAAATTTGGGAATTTGGGGAAAAGCTTGAATTTTTTTTGAAAATAGCAAAACACTTGAATGTTGTGAATGATTTGAAATGGTAGGTGTTGAAATTGTTCAAATCGGTGGACAAAATGTGGAAATAATAACATGTTGAAATGAGAAATAGTATTATGGATTTCCTGGAATTTTGGGAATTTTTCCAGTTCAAAAAACAACTTTGTTTTTTGTCCTGATTAAGAGGAATGTTTTGATGGTGGAACGGTTGAAATGCGTTGAAAAATGTGGAAGGAGTAGTCGCCAGAAAAAATGGGTGGAAATAGGGCTTTGGAAAACCAGGAATTCTGGAAAATCCTGGAATTTCTTTTAGAATTGTGGAAGTAGAGCACACACTTCCTGAACAAGCTGGATATGTTGAAGTTGGAACAGTTTGAATCAGATGAAAAATGTGGGAATTATGGACTTTTGAAAAATGTCCCATTCATTCCAATGGGAATTTCCCAAAAATTGGGAATTTTGGGAAAAGCCGGAATATTTTGGGAAAATTGTAAAAAACTTGAATGTTGTGATTGAGTTGAAATAGTTGGTGTTGAAATTGTTCAAATCGGTGGACAAAATGTTGAAATAATAACATGTTGAAATGA
Organism: Nerophis ophidion; assembly: GCF_033978795.1. Lineage (NCBI taxonomy): Eukaryota > Metazoa > Chordata > Actinopteri > Syngnathiformes > Syngnathidae > Nerophis > Nerophis ophidion. The sequence goes on along the minus strand of NC_084611.1, from coordinate 3,693,411 downwards.
GAAATAGTATTATGGAATTCCTGGAATTTTGGGAATTTTTCCTGTTCAAAAAGCAACTTTGTTTTTTTGTCCTGATTAAGAGGAATGTTTTGATGGTAGAACGGTTGAAATGCGTTGAAAAATGTGGAAGGAGTAGTCGCCAGAAAAAAAGGGTGGAAATTAGGTTTTGGAAAACCAGGAATTCTGGAAAATCATGGATTTTTTTTTTTTTAATTGTGCAAGTAGAGCACACCATTCCTGAACAAGCTGGATATGTTGAAGTTGGAACAGTTTGAGTCAAGATGAAAAATGTGGAAATTATGGAAGTTTGAAAAATGTCCCATTCATTCCAATGGGAATTTCCCCAAAATTGGGAATTTTGGGAAAAGCGGGAATTTTTTGGGAACAGTGTAAAAAACTTGAATGTTGTGATTGAGTTGAAATAGTTGGGGTTGAAATTTTTCAAATCGGTGGACAAAATCTTGAAGTTGTACAATGTTGAAATGAGAAATAGTATTACGGAATTCCTGGAATTTCGGTTAAACCGGGGATTTTTCCAGTTTAAAAAAAACACTATATTTGTTTGTCCTGATTAAGAGGAATATTTTGATGGTGGAATAGTTGAAATGCGTTGAAAAATGTGGAAGGAGTAGTCGCCAGAAAAAAAGGGGCGAAATTAGGTTTTGGAAAACCAGGAATTCTGGAAAATCCTGGAATTTATTTTTAGAATTGTGGAAGTAGAACACACAAATCCTGAATAAGCTGTATATGTTGAAGTTGGAACAGTTTGAATTAGATGAAAAATGTGGGAATTATGGAATTTTGAAAAATGTCCCTTTCATTCCAATGGGAGTTTCCCAAAAATTGGGAATTTTGGGAAAAGCGGGAATTTTTGGGGAAAATTGTAAAAAACTTAAATGTTGTGATTAATTTGAATTAGTTGGTGTTGAAATTTTTCAAATCGGTGGACAAAATGTGGAAATAATAACATGTTGAAATGAGAAATAGTATTATGGAATTCCTGGAATTTTGGGAATTTTTCCAGTTCAAAAAACAACTTTGTTTTTTGTCCTGATTAAGAGGAATGTTTTGATGGTAGAATGGTTGAAATGCGTTGAAAAATGTGGAAGGAGTAGTCGCCAGAAAAAAAGGGTCGAAATTAGGTTTTGGAAAACCAGGAATTCTGGAAGATCCTGGAATTTTTTTTAGAATTGTGGAAGTAGAGCACACACTTCCTGAACAAGCTGGATATGTTGAAGTTAGAACAGTTTGAGTCAGATGAAAAATGTGGGAATTATGGAATTTTGAAAAATGTCCCATTCATTCCAATGGGAATTTCCCCAAAATTGGGAATTTTGGGAAAAGCCGGAATATTTTGGGAAAATTGTAAAAAAAACTTGGATGTTGTGATTGAGTTGAAATAGTTGGTGTTGAAATTTTTCAAATCGGTGGACAAAACGTTGAAATAATAACATGTTGAAATGAGAAATAGTATTATGGAATTCCTGGAATTTTGGGAATTTTTCCAGGTAAAAAAACAACTCTGTTTTTTGTCCTGATTAAGAGGAATGTTTTGACGGTAGAACGGTTGAAATGCGTTGAAAAATGTGGAAGGAGTAGTCACCAGAAAAAAAGGGAGGAAATGGGACTTTGGAAAACCAGGAATTCTGGAAAATCCTGGAATTTCTTTTAGAATTGTTGAAGTAGAGCACACCATTCCTGAACAGGCTGGATATTTTTGGAGTGTGAACAGTTTGAGTCAGATGAAAAATGTGGGAATTATGGAATTTTGAAAAATGTCCCATTCATTCCAATGGGAATTTCCCCCAAAATTGGGTATTTTGGGAAAAGCGGGAATTTTTTGGGAAAATTGTAAAAAACTTGAATGTTGTGATTGAGTTGAAATAGTTGGTGTTGAAATTTTTCAAATCGGTGGACCAAATGTTGAAGTCGTAAAATGTTGAAATGAGAAACAGTATTATGGAATTCCTGGAATTTTGGGAATTTTTCCAGTTCAAAAAGCAACTTTGTTTTTTGTCCTGATTAAGAGAAATATTTTGACAGTAGAATAGTTGAAATGCGTTGAAAAATGTGGAAGGAGTAGTCGCCAGAAAAAATGGGTCGAAATTAGGTTTTGGAAAACCAGGAATTCTGGAAAATCCTGGAATTTCTTTAAGAATTGTGTAAGTAGAGCACACACTTCCTGAACAGGCTGAATATTTTTGGAGTTGGTAAGTTTGAGTCAGATGAAAGATGTGGGAATTATGGAATTTTGAAAACTGTCCCATTCATTTCAGTGGGAATTTCCCAAAAATTGGGAATTTTTGGAAAGCCGGGAATTTTTGGGGGAAAATTGTAAAAAACTTGAATGTTGTGATTGAGTTGAAATAGTTGGGGTTGAAATTTTTCAAATCGGTGGACAAAATGTTGAAGTTGTAAAATGTTGAAATGAGAAATAGTATTATGGAATTCCTGGAATTTTGGGAATTTTTCCAGTTCCAAAAACAACTTTGTTTTTTGTCCTGATTAAGAGGAATGTTTTGACGGTAGAACGGTTGAAATGCGTTGAAAAATGTGGAAGGAGTAGTCGCCAGAAAAAAAGGGTGGAAATTAGGTTTTGGAAAACCAGGAATTCCGGAAAATCCTGGAATTTTTTTCAGAATTGTGGAAGTAGAGCACACACTTCCTGAACAAGCTGGATATGTTGAAGTTGGAACAGTTTGAATCAGATGAAAAATGTGGGAATTATGCAATTTTGAAAAATGTCCCATTCATTTCAATGGGAATTTCCCCAAATTTGGGAATTTGGGGAAAAGCTTGAATTTTTTTTGAAAATAGCAAAACACTTGAATGTTGTGAATGATTTGAAATAGTTGGTGTTGAAATTGTTCAAATCGGTGGACAAAATGTGGAAATAATAACATGTTGAAATGAGAAATAGTATTATGGATTTCCTGGAATTTTGGGAATTTTTCCAGTTCAAAAAACAACTTTGTTTTTTGTCCTGATTAAGAGGAATGTTTTGATGGTGGAACGGTTGAAATGCGTTGAAAAATGTGGAAGGAGTAGTCGCCAGAAAAAATGGGTGGAAATAGGGCTTTGGAAAACCAGGAATTCTGGAAAATCCTGGAATTTCTTTTAGAATTGTGGAAGTAGAGCACACACTTCCTGAACAAGCTGGATATGTTGAAGTTGGAACAGTTTGAATCAGATGAAAAATGTGGGAATTATGGACTTTTGAAAAATGTCCCATTCATTCCAATGGGAATTTCCCAAAAATTGGGAATTTTGGGAAAAGCCGGAATATTTTGGGAAAATTGTAAAAAACTTGAATGTTGTGATTGAGTTGAAATAGTTGGTGTTGAAATTGTTCAAATCGGTGGACAAAATGTTGAAATAATAACATGTTGAAATGAGAAATAGTATTATGGAATTCCTGGAATTTTGGGAATTTTTCCTGTTCAAAAAGCAACTTTGTTTTTTTGTCCTGATTAAGAGGAATGTTTTGATGGTAGAACGGTTGAAATGCGTTGAAAAATGTGGAAGGAGTAGTCGCCAGAAAAAAAGGGTGGAAATTAGGTTTTGGAAAACCAGGAATTCTGGAAAATCATGGATTTTTTTTTTTTTAATTGTGCAAGTAGAGCACACCATTCCTGAACAAGCTGGATATGTTGAAGTTGGAACAGTTTGAGTCAAGATGAAAAATGTGGAAATTATGGAAGTTTGAAAAATGTCCCATTCATTCCAATGGGAATTTCCCCAAAATTGGGAATTTTGGGAAAAGCGGGAATTTTTTGGGAACAGTGTAAAAAACTTGAATGTTGTGATTGAGTTGAAATAGTTGGGGTTGAAATTTTTCAAATCGGTGGACAAAATCTTGAAGTTGTACAATGTTGAAATGAGAAATAGTATTACGGAATTCCTGGAATTTCGGTTAAACCGGGGATTTTTCCAGTTTAAAAAAAACACTATATTTGTTTGTCCTGATTAAGAGGAATATTTTGATGGTGGAATAGTTGAAATGCGTTGAAAAATGTGGAAGGAGTAGTCGCCAGAAAAAAAGGGGCGAAATTAGGTTTTGGAAAACCAGGAATTCTGGAAAATCCTGGAATTTATTTTTAGAATTGTGGAAGTAGAACACACAAATCCTGAATAAGCTGTATATGTTGAAGTTGGAACAGTTTGAATTAGATGAAAAATGTGGGAATTATGGAATTTTGAAAAATGTCCCTTTCATTCCAATGGGAGTTTCCCAAAAATTGGGAATTTTGGGAAAAGCGGGAATTTTTGGGGAAAATTGTAAAAAACTTAAATGTTGTGATTAATTTGAATTAGTTGGTGTTGAAATTTTTCAAATCGGTGGACAAAATGTGGAAATAATAACATGTTGAAATGAGAAATAGTATTATGGAATTCCTGGAATTTTGGGAATTTTTCCAGTTCAAAAAACAACTTTGTTTTTTGTCCTGATTAAGAGGAATGTTTTGATGGTAGAATGGTTGAAATGCGTTGAAAAATGTGGAAGGAGTAGTCGCCAGAAAAAAAGGGTCGAAATTAGGTTTTGGAAAACCAGGAATTCTGGAAGATCCTGGAATTTTTTTTAGAATTGTGGAAGTAGAGCACACACTTCCTGAACAAGCTGGATATGTTGAAGTTAGAACAGTTTGAGTCAGATGAAAAATGTGGGAATTATGGAATTTTGAAAAATGTCCCATTCATTCCAATGGGAATTTCCCCAAAATTGGGAATTTTGGGAAAAGCCGGAATATTTTGGGAAAATTGTAAAAAAAACTTGGATGTTGTGATTGAGTTGAAATAGTTGGTGTTGAAATTTTTCAAATCGGTGGACAAAACGTTGAAATAATAACATGTTGAAATGAGAAATAGTATTATGGAATTCCTGGAATTTTGGGAATTTTTCCAGGTAAAAAAACAACTCTGTTTTTTGTCCTGATTAAGAGGAATGTTTTGACGGTAGAACGGTTGAAATGCGTTGAAAAATGTGGAAGGAGTAGTCACCAGAAAAAAAGGGAGGAAATGGGACTTTGGAAAACCAGGAATTCTGGAAAATCCTGGAATTTCTTTTAGAATTGTTGAAGTAGAGCACACCATTCCTGAACAGGCTGGATATTTTTGGAGTGTGAACAGTTTGAGTCAGATGAAAAATGTGGGAATTATGGAATTTTGAAAAATGTCCCATTCATTCCAATGGGAATTTCCCCCAAAATTGGGTATTTTGGGAAAAGCGGGAATTTTTTGGGAAAATTGTAAAAAACTTGAATGTTGTGATTGAGTTGAAATAGTTGGTGTTGAAATTGTTCAAATCGGTGGACAAAATGTTGAAATAATAACATGTTGAAATGAGAAATAGTATTATGGAATTCCTGGAATTTTGGGAATTTTTCCTGTTCAAAAAGCAACTTTGTTTTTTTGTCCTGATTAAGAGGAATGTTTTGATGGTAGAACGGTTGAAATGCGTTGAAAAATGTGGAAGGAGTAGTCGCCAGAAAAAAAGGGTGGAAATTAGGTTTTGGAAAACCAGGAATTCTGGAAAATCATGGATTTTTTTTTTTTTAATTGTGCAAGTAGAGCACACCATTCCTGAACAAGCTGGATATGTTGAAGTTGGAACAGTTTGAGTCAAGATGAAAAATGTGGAAATTATGGAAGTTTGAAAAATGTCCCATTCATTCCAATGGGAATTTCCCCAAAATTGGGAATTTTGGGAAAAGCGGGAATTTTTTGGGAAAATTGTAAAAAACATGAATGTTGTGATTAATTTGAAATAGTTGGTGTTGAAATTTTTCAAATCGGTGGACAAAATGTGGAAATAATAACATGTTGAAATGAGAAATAGTATTATGGAATTCCTGGAATTTGGGGGATTTTTCCAGTTCAAAAAACAACTTTGTTTTTTGTCCTGATTAAGAGGAATGTTTTGACGGTAGAACGGTTGAAATGCGTTGAAAAATGTGGAAGGAGTAGTCGCCAGAAAAAAAGGGTCGAAATTAGGTTTTGGAAAACCAGGAATTCTGGAAAGTCCTGGAATTTCTTTTAGAATTGTGGAAGTAGAGCACACAAATCCTGAACAGGCTGAATATTTTTGGAGTTGGTAAGTTTGAGTCAGATGAAAAATGTGGGAATTATGGAATTTTGAAAAATGTCCCGTTCATTCCAATGGGAATTTCCCAAAAATTGGGAATTTTGGGAAAAGCGGGAATTTTTGGGGGAAAACTGTAAAAAACTTGAATGTTGTGATTGAGTTGAAATAGTTGGTGTTGAAATTTTTCAAATCGGTGGACAAAATGTTCAAGTCGTAAAATGTTGAAATGAGAAATAGTATTATGGAATTCCTGGAATTTTGGGAATTTTTCCTGTTCAAAAAGCAACTTTGTTTTTTGTCCTGATTAAGAGGAATGTTTTGACGGTAGAACGGTTGAAATGCGTTGAAAAATGTGGAAGGAGTAGTCGCCAGAAAAAAAGGGTCAAAATTAGGTTTTGGAAAACAAGGAATTCCGGAAAATCCTGGAATTTTTTTCAGAATTGTGGAAGTAGAGCACACACTTCCTCAACAAGCTGGATATGTTGAAGTTGGAACAGTTTGAGTCAGATGAAAAATGTGGGAATTATGGAATTTTGAAAAATGTCCCATTCATTTCAATGGGAATTTCCCCAAATTTGGGAATTTTGGGAAAAGCTTGAATTTTTTTTGAAAATAGCAAAACACTTGAATGTTGTGAATGATTTGAAAAGGTAGGTGTTGAAATTGTTCAAAACGGTGGACAAAATGTTGAAATAATAACATGTTGAAATGAAAAATACTAAAATGGAATTCCTGGAATTTGGGGAATTTTTCCAGTTCAAAAAACATCTTAGTTTTTTGTCCTGATTAAGAGGAATATTTTGAAGAGATAGAACGGTTGAAATGCGTTGAAAAATGTGGAAGGAGTAGTCGCCAGAAAAAAAGGGTGGAAATTAGGTTTTGGAAAACCAGGAATTCTGGAAAATCCTGGAATTTCTTTTAGAATTGTGGAAGTAGAGCACACACTTCCTGAACAGGCTGAATATTTTTGGAGTTGGAACAGTTTGAGTCAGATGAAAAATGTGGGAATTATGGAATTTTGAAAAATGTCCCTTTCATTCCAATGGGAATTTCCCCAAAATTGGGACTTTTGGGAAAAGCCGGAATATTTTGGGAAAATTGTAAAAAAAAAACTTGGATGTTGTGATTGAGTTGAAATAGTTGGGGTTGAAATTGTTCAAATCGGTGGACAAAATGTTGAAGTCGTAAAATGTTGAAATGAGAAATAGTATTACGGAATTCTTGGAATTTTGGGAATTTTTCCAGTTAAAAAAACAACTTTGTTTTTTGTCCTGATTAAGAGGAATGTTTTGACGGTAGAACGGTTGAAATGCGTTGAAAAATGTGGAAGGAGTAGTCGCCAGAAAAAAAGGTTGTAAATAGGACTTTGGAAAACCAGGAATTCTGGAGAATCCTGGAATTTCTTTTAGAATTGTGGAAGTAGAGCACACAAATCCTGAACAGGTTGAATATTTTTGGAGTTGGAACAGTTTGAGTCAGATGAAAAATGTGGGAATTATGGAATTTTGAAAAATGTCCCATTCATTCCAATGGGAATTTCCCAAAAATTGGGAATTTCGGGAAAATTGTAAAAAAAACGTATATGTTGTGATTGAGTTGAAATAGTTGGTGTTGAAATTTTTCAAATCGGTGGACAAAATGTTGAAGTCGTAAAATGTTGAAATGAGAAATAGTATTACGGAATTCCTGGAATTTCGGGTAAACCGGGAAATTTTCCAGTTAAAAAAAACACTATACTTGTTTGTCCTGATTAAGAGGAATATTTTGACGGTAGAACAGTTGAAATGCGTTGAAAAATGTGGAAGGAGTAGTCGCCAGAAAAAAAGGGTGGAAATAGGACTTTGGAAAACCAGGAATTCTGGGAAATCCTGGAATTTTTTTTTAGAATTGTTGAAGTAGAGCACACCATTCCTGAACATGCTGGATATGTTGAAGTTGGAACAGTTTGAATCAGATGAAAAATGTGGGAATTATGGAATTTTGAAAAATGTCCCATTCATTTCAATGGGAATTTCCCCAAAATTGGGAATTTTGGGAAAAGTGGGAATTTTTGGGGAAAATTGTAAAAAACTTGAATGTTGTGATTGAGTTGAAATAGTTGGTGTTGAAATTTTTCAAATCGGTGGACAAAATATTGAAGTCGTAAAATGTTGAAATGAGAAATAGTATTACGGAATTATTGGAATTTCGGGAAAAGCAGGAAATGTCTGAACCGAGTCAACACAGAAAATATGGAACAGCGTCATCGTGACTAAGTTAGCATTGCTATCACGGTGTTGCTACCTGGGAACCCCGGGCGGCGGTCCTCTGTTGGGCCGGGACGGGGCGGCGGGTCCGGCGTCGGGCGACACGGCGGGTCTTGAGGGGGCGCCGGGTGCGGCCCGAGTGCCCGGGCGCAGGGGGCCGGGTGGCGCCCGACGTTGCGGCGTGGGACTGGACATGGGAGACCTGAGTGGGGTTTGTCTTTTACTGGCCGGCGAGCGTGCGGCGTCGGCGTGCGGTCCTACCTGCGGCCCGACGGGGCGCCCGTCACCTGCAGCCAGGAGTCGTCCACGGGCGGCGGCATGCCGGTGGTGACGGTGGAGGTGCTGATGTCGCCGATGATGTCGAGGCCTTCGCGCAGGGCGTGGTACATCCTCAGCATGTCGTCGCGGTGACGAGCCTGAGGGATACGCTACGCTTGAGGACAGCTGCAACACGGGCGGCGCTCTGCCGAGGCGCTACCTGCTCCTGGGACTCGTCCATCAGGGTGTTTTGGTCGGCGCACGAGTAAATCTGGGCCAGCAGGTCGGAGTGGATGAAGTCCTTTGTCTGATTGGACGAGAGGAAGTCCAATTACTGCACCTCGTCATACCTAATAAGGACATCGCTTAAAACACATAGGAGAGCTGGTCAAACAGCCCTTTTCATCGCATTAGCATGGTAGCACATTTAACATCAACATGATAGCATTTTAGCCACATTCGCTACAGCATTTAGCGGTGATAGGGCTGCTAACCCAAATTTCAGATAGCAACCTAAGGTACAACAAATAGCCCCAAAAAAAATCTTATGCCGTAGCCTTTTAGCAAATTTTGCACATGTATACCTAAAAGTGATATAGTAGTTTACTTGACGCTATCTTCTTCAAATGCTAACTGTTAACATGCTAACATTAGCGTACTACTATTTTTTCCCCCTAGTTCATTGGTATACATTTAAAGTCATTTATAGCGTTACTTACTGCAAGTTAACTAGCGTTTTCATGTTAGCATATTGGCATGCTAACATTACCATGTTATCTTTTAAGCGATAACTTTGTGTTATCTTTTAAGCGATAACTTTGCAGGAATACACGTACGTGTCAGGTATCTTGTTGCCATAGTAGCCCATTAAATATCAACATGGTAACATTTTAGCCACATTCGCTACGGCATTTAGCGGTGATAGGGCTGGTAACCCAAATTTCAGATAGCAACCTAAGGTACAACAAATAGTCAAAAGAAAAATCTTATGCCGTAGCCTTTTAGCAAATTTTGCACATGTATACCTAAAAGTGATATAGTAGTTTACTTGACGCTATCTTCTTTGAATGCTAACTATTAACATGCTAACATTAGCGTAGTACTGTTTTTCCCCTAGTTCATTGGTATACATTTAAAAGTCTATTATAGCGTTACTTACTGCAAGTTAACTAGCGTTTTCATGTTAGCATATTAGCATGCTAACATTACCGTGTTATCTTTTAAGCGATAACTTTGTGTTATCTTTTAAGCGATAACTTTGCAGGAATACACGTACGTGTCAGGTATCTTGTTGCCATAGTAGCCCATTAAATATCAACATGGTAACATTTTAGCCACATTCGCTACGGCATTTAGCGGTGATAGGGCAGCTAACCCAAATTTCAGATAGCAACCTAAAGTACAACAAATAGTCAAAATAAAAATCTTATGCCGTAGCCTTTTAGCAAATTTTGCACATGTATACCTAAAAGTGAGATAGTAGTTTACTTGACGCTATCTTCTTTGAATGCTAACTGTTAACATGCTAACAATAGCGTACTACTATTTTTTCCCCCTAGTTCATTGGTATACATTTAAAAGTCATTTATAGCGTTACTTACTGCAAGTTAACTAGCGTTTTCATGTTAGCATGTTAGCATGCTAACATTACCGTGTTATCTTTTAAGCGATAACTTTGCAGGAATACACGTACGAGTCAGGTATTTTGTCGATTGACGCTATCTTGTTGCCATAGTAGCCCATTAAATATCAACATGGTAGCATTTTAGCCACATTCGCTACGGCATTTAGCGGTGATAGGGCTGGTAACCCAAATTTCAGATAGCAACCTAAAGTACAACAAATAGTCAAAATAAAAATCTTATGCCGTAGCCTTTTAGCAAATTTTGCACATGTATACCTAAAAGTGAGATAGTAGTTTACTTGACGCTATCTTCTTTGAATGCTAACTGTTAACATGCTAACAATAGCGTACTACTATTTTTTCCCCCTAGTTCATTGGTATACATTTAAAAGTCATTTATAGCGTTACTTACTGCAAGTTAACTAGCGTTTTCATGTTAGCATGTTAGCATGCTAACATTACCGTGTTATCTTTTAAGCGATAACTTTGCAGGAATACACGTACGAGTCAGGTATTTTGTCGATTGACGCTATCTTGTTGCCATAGTAGCCCATTAAATATCAACATGGTAGCATTTTAGCCACATTCGCTACGGCATTTAGCGGTGATAGGGCTGGTAACCCAAATTTCAGATAGCAACCTAAAGTACAACAAACAGTCAAAATAAAAATCTTATGCCGTAGCCTTTTAGCAAATTGTGCACATGTATACCTAAACGTGATATAGTAGTTTACTTGACGCTATCTTCTTTGAATGCTAACTGTTAACATGCTAACAATAGCGTACTACTATTTGTCCCCCTAGTTCATTGGTATACATTTAAAAGTCTATTATAGCGTTACTTACTGCAAGTTAACTAGCGTTTTCATGTTAGCATTTTAGCATGCTAACATTACCGTGTTATCTTTTAAGCGATAACTTTGCAGAAATACACGTAAGAGTCAGGTATTTTGTCGATTGACGCTATCTTGTTGCCATAGTGGCCCATTAAATATCAACATGGTAACATTTTAGCCACATTCGCTACAGCATTTAGCGGTGATAGGGCTGGTAACCCAAATTTCAGATAGCAACCTAAGGTACAACAAATAGTCAAAAGAAAAATCTTATGCCGTAGCCTTTTAGCAAATTTTGCACATGTATACCTAAAAGTGATATAGTAGTTTACTTGACGCTATCTTCTTTGAATGCTAACTATTAACATGCTAACATTAGCGTAGTACTGTTTTTCCCCTAGTTCATTGGTATACATTTAAAAGTCTATTATAGCGTTACTTACTGCAAGTTAACTAGCGTTTTCATGTTAGCATATTAGCATGCTAACATTACCGTGTTATCTTTTAAGCGATAACTTTGTGTTATCTTTTAAGCGATAACTTTGCAGGAATACACGTACGTGTCAGGTATCTTGTTGCCATAGTAGCCCATTAAATATCAACATGGTAACATTTTAGCCACATTCGCTACGGCATTTAGCGGTGATAGGGCTGGTAACCCAAATTTCAGATAGCAACCTAAGGTACAACAAATAGTCAAAAGAAAAATCTTATGCCGTAGCCTTTTAGCAAATTTTGCACATGTATACCTAAAAGTGATATAGTAGTTTACTTGACGCTATCTTCTTTGAATGCTAACTGTTAACATGCTAACATTAGCGTAATACTATTTTTTTTTCCGTAGTTCATTGGTATACATTTAAAAGTCATTTATAGCGTTACTTAGTGCAAGTTAACTAGCGTTTTCATGTTAGCATATTAGCATGCTAACATTACCGTGTTATCTTTTAAGCGATAACTTTGCAGGAATACACGTACGAGTCAGGTATTTTGTCGATTGGCGCAATCTTGTTGCCATAGTAGCACAGTAAATATCAACATGGTGGCATTTTAGCCACATTCGCTACGGCATTTAGCGGTGATGGGGCTGGTAACCCAAATTTCAGATAGCAACCTAAGGTACAACAAATAGTCAAAATAAAAATCTTATGCCGTAGCCTTTTAGCAAATTTTGCACATGTATACCTAAAAGTGGTATAGTAGTTTACTTGACGCTATCTTCTTTGAATGCTAACTTAACATGCTAACAATAGCGTACTACTACTTTTCCCCCTAGTTCATTGGTATACATTTAAAAGTCATTTATAGCATTACTTACTGCAAGTTAACTAGCGTTTTCATGTTAGCATATTAGCATGCTAACATTAGCGTGTTATCTTTTAAGCGATAACTTTGTGTTATCTTTTAAGCAATAACTTTGCAGGAATACACGTACGTGTCAGGTATCTTGTTGCCATAGTAGCCCATTAAATATCAACATGGTAACATTTTAGCCACATTCGCTACGGCATTTAGCGGTGATAGGGCTGGTAACCCAAATTTCAGATAGCAACCTAAAGTACAACAAATAGTCAAAATAAAAATCTTATGCCGTAGCCTTTTAGCAAATTTTGCACATGTATACCTAAAAGTGGTATAGTAGTTTACTTGACGCTATCTTCTTTGAATGCTAACTTAACATGCTAACAATAGCGTACTACTACTTTTCCCCCTAGTTCATTGGTATACATTTAAAAGTCATTTATTGCGTTACTTACTGCAAGTTAACTAGCGTTTACATGTTAGCATATTAGCATGCTAACATTACCGTGTTCTCTTTTAAGCGATAACTTTGCAGGAATACATATAAGAGTCAGGTATTTTGTCGATTGACGCTATCTTGTTGCCATAGTAGCCCATTAAATATCAACATGGTAGCATTTTAGCCACATTCTCTACGGCATTTAGCGGTGATAGGGCTGGTAACCCAAATTTCAGATAGCAACCTAAGGTACAACAAATAGCCAAAAGAAAAATCTTATGCCGTAGCCTTTTAGCAAATTGTGCACATGTATACCTAAAAGTGTTATAGCAGTTTACTTGACGCTATCTTCTTTGAGTGCTAACTGTTAACATGCTAACATTAGCGTACTACTATTTTTCCCCCTAGTTCATTGGTATACATTTAGAAGTCATTTATAGCGTTACTTACTGCAAGTTAACTAGCGTTTTCATGTTAGCATATTAGCATGCTAACATTACCGTGTTATCTTTTAAGCGATAACTTTGCAGGAATACACGTACGAGTCAGGTATTTTGTCGATTGACGCTATCTTGTTGCCATAGTGGCTCATTAAATATCAACATGGTAGCATTTTAGCCACATTCGCTACGGCATTTAGCGGTGATAGGACTGGTAACCCAAATTTCAGATAGCAACCTAAAGTATAATAATTAGCTGAGAGACAGATCCTATGCGATAGCTTTTTAGCTAATTTGGCACATATACTTAAGAGTGATATAACTTGTTACTTGACGCTATTTTCTTTGAATGCTAACTGTTAACATGCTAACACTAGCGTACTGCTATTTTTCCCCCTAGTTCATTGGTATACATTTAAAAGTAATTTATAGCGTTACTTACTGCAAGTTTACTAATGTTAGCATGCTAACAATAACGTGTTATCTTTAAAGCTACAACTTTGCAGGAATACATGTTTACCTAAAAGTGATATAGTTGCTTACTTGACGCTATCTTCTTTGAATTCTAACTGTTAACATGCTAACACTAGCGTACTACTATTTTTCCCCCTAGTTCATTAGTATACATTTAAAAGTAATTTATAGCGTTACTTACTGCAAGTTTACTAACGTTTTAATGTTAGCATGTTAGCATGCTAACATTAACGTGTTATCTTTAGAGCTACAACTTTGCAGGAATACATGTATACCTAAAAGTGATATAGTTGCTTACTTTGCGTTATCTTCTTTGAACGCTAACTATTAACATGCTAACATTAGCATGCTATGATTTTTTTTTAAAATCTAAGTCACTTTTTATAATAAACGTCACTTATATTGTTAGTGCTACTCAACTAGCATTGAGATGTTAACTTGTTAGCATGCTAACATTACCATATTTTGTTTATTGATGCTATCTTGTTAGCATGGTAGAATGCTAATATTAAAATGCTAGCATTTTAGCCAGTTTCTACCTGTATTACTCAATCTTACTTGCTTTCTTCATTCACATGATTGTAAAAAAATGTTTTAAATGTAGCTACAAGCTGATGTTAGCATGTATGACCAGATGTTTTGGTTCAGTGTGACATTTGCTAAGTCAGCTAGCGCTTAAGAAAATTTGTAAACTGTTGGGAGCAAGCTAATTTCTATTGGTTAATTATCATCACACTTCAACACATCTAACGCTAATGCTGCCTTTTTGCTAGGTTAGCAAATTCAGTTGTGCAGAAGGTATAGTCGTACATTGTTGACCATCAGGTGCATGACGGTCTTGGGGACCAGGTCTTTGATGGTGCGATGGATGATGGACAGGTAGGAGTCCACCAGGTTCCTGACGATCTCCACCTGCCTCTCCAGTTGAGGGTCCAGACTGTGGATCTGTCCGTCCGTGTTGGAGTCCTCCACCTCCACCTGCAACGGCAGACGTCCGCCGGTTAGTGGTTAGCATGCTAACGAGATAGCGTCCCAGGGAACGATCGGGCGTCCCTGCCAAACGTCAACAACACCCGGTCAAGTAGCACGCTGACAAGATAGCGTCCCAGGGGAACGATAGGGGCGTCCGTGCCAAACATCAACAACACCCGGCGCGTTTTTCTCGGGTGAGCCACGAGCACTCACCTTGTCTTTATCCTGCCGAGGAAGAAGAAGAAGAGACAATTCAAGGTGTGACGCCGTCAGAGGAACATATTGCAATTATGCTAAATGAGGAAGGAGTACCACGGTGCGTTCAGGGTACACGCCTGCCCGTAGGAAAGATGCCTTCCAACTGTCCACCTCCTCCTGGGACTCACTGGCCAACTCCAACTGGCGGTAGTCCTTGTACACGTTCCTGAAATGTACACCGACACACATGTTATGCTAACATGCTAGCATGCTAACATTGGGGCCAAATTCATACATTAATATCTTCACTTTCTGCTTTCTCAAGTTAGCATGCTAACACTAAAATTTTATATTTGTAATCAATTTGGCAGGAGTTAAATGCTCATTAGCATGCTAACTATTCACATGCTAAACTCGCCATTCTAGCATTTCCCCCGAATGTTGTTGATATACACCAAAAATGCGTAAATTATATTGTTTTATGCTAACCTGGTGGCAAAAGACACACATTTATAAGAAAGCTTTTTACTGTTGGCGATTTTATAATAATATTTGGAATTTTACTTGGCAAAATTATGACAAAAAGTCATAATTTTACTCAAACAATTTCACTATTTTACAAGAACAACAAAACTCAAAAATCAGACTTTTATATGACAAATGTCACCATTTTGCATTAAAAAGTAGTAATTTTATGAGAATATATTGCAATATTACAGAAATGTAAAAATTTTGAGAACTTGTTATTTCATATGTTTTTTTTGTTGTTTTTAAATTCTATTTCATATGTTGACCAAAGGGGGTGCATTTCAATTTCTTCCACGTACTTGTTATTTCATTAGTTGACCAGAGGGGGAGCACTTCACATTTTTACACACACACTTGTTATTTCATATGTTGACCAAAGGGGGTGCATTTCAATTTCTTACACACACTTGTTATTTCATATGTTGACCAGAGGGGGAGCACTTCACATTTTTACACACACTTGTTATTTCATATGTTGGCCAGAGAGGGCACATTTCAATTTCTTACACACACTTGTTATTTCATGTTTTTTGGGTTTTTTTTGTTTTAAATTTTATTTCATATGTTGACCAAAGGGGGTGCATTTCAACTTCTTCCACATACTTGTTATTTCATAAGTTGACCAGAGGGGGAGCACTTCACATTTTTACACACACACACTTGTTATTTCATATGTTGACCGAAGGGGGGCACATTTCAATTTCTTCCACATACTTGTTGTTTCATATGTCTTTTTTTTTGTTTGTTTTAAATTTTATTTCATATGTTGACCAAAGGGGGTGCATTTCTATTTCTTCCACGTACTTGTTGTTTCATATGTTGACCAGAGGGGGAGCACTTCAAATTTTTACACAAACTTGTTATTTCATATGTTGACCAGAGGGGGAGCACTTCATATTTTTACACACACTTGTTATTTTATATGTTGGCCGGAGAGGACGCATTTCAATTTCTTACACACGCTTGTTATTTCATATGTTGTTTTTTTTTGTTTGTTTTAAATTTTATTTCATATGTTGACCAAAGGGGGTGCATTTCAATTTCTTTCACGTACTTGTTATTTCATTAGTTGACCAGAGAGGGAACACTTCACATTTTTACACACACTTGTTATTTCATATGTTGACCTAAGGGGGGCACATTTCAATTTCTTCCACATACTTGTTATTTCATTAGTTGACCAGAGGGGGAGAACTTCACATTTTTACACACACTTGTTATTTCATATGTTGGCCAGAGGGGGCGCATTTCAATTCCTTACACACACTTGTTATTTCATATGTTTTTTTTTGTTTGTTTTAAATTTTATTTCATATGTTGACCAAAGGGGGTGCATTTCAACTTCTTCCACATACTTGTTATTTCATAAGTTGACCAGAGGGGGAGCACTTCACATTTTTACACACACACTTGTTATTTCATATGTTGACCTAAGGGGGGGGCGCATTTCAATTTCTTCCACATACTTGTTGTTTCATATGTTGACCAGAGGGGGAGCACTTCACATTTTTACACACACTTGTTATTTCATATGTTGGCCAGAGGGGGCGCATTTCAATTTCTGACACACACTTGTTATTTCATATGTTTTTTTTGTTTGTTTGTTTTAAATGTTATTTCATATGTTGACCAAGGGGGGTGCATTTCAATTTCTTCCACACACTTGTTGTTTCATATGTTGACCAGAGGGGGAGCACTTCAAATTTTTACACAAACCTGTTATTTCGTATGTTGACCAGAGGGGGAGCACTTCACATTTTTACACACACTTGTTATTTCATATGTTGACCAAAAGGGGTGCATTTCAATTTCTTCCACATACTTGTTATTTCATTAGTTGACCAGAGGGGGAGCACTTCACATTTTTACACACACTTGTTATTTCATATGTTGACCTAAGGGGGTGCATTTCAATTTCTTCCACATACTTGTTATTTCATTAGTTGACCAGAGGGGGAGTACTTCACATTTTTACACACACTTGTTATTTCATATGTTGACCAGAGGGGGCGCATTTCAATTTCTTCCACATACTTGTTATTTCATTAGTTGACCAGAGGGGGAGCACTTCACATTTTTACACACACACTTGTTATTTCATATGTTGACCTAAGGGGGCGCATTTCAATTTCTTCCACATACTTGTTGTTTCATATGTTGACCAGAAGGGGAGCACTTCACATTTTTACACACACTTGTTATTTCATATGTTGACCAGAGGGGGAGCACTTCACATTTTTGCACACACTTGTTATTTCATATGTTGACCAGAGGGGGAGCACTTCACATTTTTACACACACACTTGTTATTTCATATGTTGACCAGAGGGGGAGCACTTCACATTTTTACACACACACTTGTTATTTCATATGTTGACCAGAGGGGGAGCACTTTTAAAAGCGACACACAGTCAATGTGTAAAATCCCTCCTTTTTTTGGGACCATGTTGGTAGAATTCACCACCAGGGGTGCAAATTAGATTTTTTTGTTTTTTTGTGACGTGCTTAAGGCCGATGACAAAGGAGTCAAGGGCCACAGACGGCCCCTGTGCCGCACTTTGGACAACCCAGCTGTAGAAGCTAACAGTTAACGGCCACTATAGTCTTAGTAGCGTAGTGTATTTCTACATCCTGTGGTGCTAAAATCAGCTGTGAATGAACAGGGAAGTCCTTCTTTAGCTGCCATCTTGTTGTTTCATATATTGCTGCCTTGAACCTGTCAATGTTTACTTTTCTATGCACATTAAATCAATTTTAAAAATCCTGACTTTGGAGCAATGTTCACGGATTCTAGTATTTGTGTCTTATTAGATGCAGTGTTGTTGGGAGCATGTTCACACCTCCTCATATGGATGCTACTTTTCCTCCTTGCCGTCTCAAGAAGGGTGGAAATGCAAGAAGACACACACACACACACACACACACACACACACACACACACACACACACACACACACACACACACACACTCACCTGTGTTCGGTGTTGAAGAGAGCAAAGATGTGCTTGCTGGACATGAAACTCTTCTCGATGTCTTTGAGCTTGAGATGGTCGACAGGCAGCATGTACTTCTTCTCTTTCTCCTGCAGGGGGCGAGCAGCACAACACATGATGTACAGTATTTAATGAGTGATATTGACATGATGTACAGTATTTAATGAGTGATATTGACATGATGTACAGTATTTAATGAGTGATATTGACACGATGTACAGTATTTAATGAGTGATATTGACACGATGTACAGTATTTAATGAGTGATATTGACATGATGTACAGTATTTAATGAGTGATATTGACACGATGTATAGTATTTAATGAGTGATATTGACATGATGTACAGTATTTAATGAGTGATATTGACATGATGTACAGTATTTAATGAGTGATATTGACATGATGTATAGTATTTAATGAGTGATATTGACATGATGTACAGTATTTAATGAGTGATATTGACATGATGTACAGTATTTAATGTGTGATATTGACATGATGTACAGTATTTAATGAGTGATATTGACATGATGTACAGTATTTAATGAGTGATATTGACATGATGTACAGTATTTAATGAGTGATATTGACATGATGTACAGTATTTAATGAGTGATATTGACATGATGTACAGTATTTAATGTGTGATATTGACATGATGTACAGTATTTAATGAGTGATATTGACACAATGTACAGTATTTAATGAGTGATATTGACACGATGTACAGTATTTAATGAGTGATATTGACACAATGTACAGTATTTAATGAGTGATATTGACACGATGTACAGTATTTAATGAGTGATATTGACACAATGTACAGTATTTAATGAGTGATATTGACACGATGTACAGTATTTAATGAGTGATATTGACATGATGTACAGTATTTAATGAGTGATATTGACATGATGTAAAGTATTTAATGAGTGATATTGACATGATGTACAGTATTTAATGAGTGACATTGACACGATGTACAGTATTTAATGAGTGATATTGACATGATGTACAGTATTTAATGAGTGATATTGACATGATGTACAGTATTTAATGAGTGATATTGACATGATGTACAGTATTTAATGTGTGATATTGACATGATGTACAGTATTTAATGACTGATATTGACATGATGTACAGTGTTTAGTGAGTGATATTGACATGATGTACAGTATTTAATGAGTGATATTGACATGATGTAGAGTATTTAATGAGTGATATTGACATGATGTACAGTATTTAATGAGTGATATTGACATGATGTACAGTATTTAATGAGTGATATTGACACGATGTACAGTATTTAATGAGTGATATTGACATGATGTAGAGTATTTAATGAGTGATATTGACATGATGTACAGTATTTAATGTGTGATATTGACATGATGTACAGTATTTAATGAGTGATATTGACATGATGTACAGTATTTAATGAGTGATATTGACATGATGTACAGTATTTAATGTGTGATATTGACATGATGTACAGTATTTAATGTGTGATATTGACATGATGTACAGTATTTAATGAGTGATATTGACATGATGTACAGTATTTAATGTGTGATATTGACATGATGTACAGTATTTAATGTGTGATATTGACATGATGTACAGTATTTAATGTGTGATATTGACATGATGTACAGTATTTAATGTGTGATATTGACATGATGTACAGTATTTAATGTGTGATATTGACACGATGTACAGTATTTAATGAGTGACATTGACATGATGTACAGTATTTAATGTGTGATATTGACACGATGTACAGTATTTAATGAGTGATATTGACACGATGTACAGTATTTAATGAGTGATATTGGCACGATGTACAGTATTTAATGAGTGATATTGACATGATGTACAGTATTTAATGAGTGATATTGACATGATGTACAGTATTTAATGAGTGATATTGACACGATGTACAGTATTTAATGAGTGATATTGGCACGATGTACAGTATTTAATGAGTGATATTGACATGATGTACATTATTTAATGAGTGATATTGACACGATGTACAGTATTTAATGAGTGATATTGACATGATGTACGGTATTTAATGTGTGATATTGACATGATGTACAGTATTTAATTAGTGATATTGACATGATGTACAGTATTTAATGAGTGATATTGACACGATGTACAGTATTTAATGAGTGATATTGACATGATGTACAGTATTTAATGTGTGATATTGACATGATGTACAGTATTTAATGAGTGATATTGACATGATGTACAGTATTTAATGTGTGATATTGACATGATGTACAGTATTTAATGTGTGATATTGACATGATGTACAGTATTTAATGAGTGATATTGACATGATGTACAGTATTTAATGTGTGATATTGACATGATGTACAGTATTTAATGAGTGATATTGACATGATGTACAGTATTTAATGAGTGATATTGACATGATGTACAGTATTTAATGAGTGATATTGACATGATGTACAGTATTTAATGTGTGATATTGACATGATGTACAGTATTTAATGAGTGACATTGACATGATGTACAGTATTTAATGAGTGATATTGACATGATGTACAGTATTTAATGAGTGATATTAAAATGATGTACAGTATTTAATGAGTGATATTGACACGATGTACAGTATTTAATGTGCGATATTGACACAATGTACAGTATTTAATGAGTGATATTGACATGATGTACAGTATTTAATGAGTGATATTGACATGATGTACAGTATTTAATGAGTGATATTGACACGATGTACAGTATTTAATGAGTGATATTGACATGATGTACAGTATTTAATGAGTGATATTGACATGATGTACAGTATTTAATGAGTGATATTGACATGATGTACAGTATTTAATGAGTGATATTGACACGATGTACAGTATTTAATGAGTGATATTGACACGATGTACAGTATTTAATGAGTGATATTGACATGATGTACAGTATTTAATGAGTGATATTGACACGATGTACAGTATTTAATGAGTGATATTGACATGATGTACAGTATTTAATGAGTGATATTGACATGATGTACAGTATTTAATGAGTGATATTGACAAGTGTGTGTGTGCTGGTTACCTCGTCATCTTTGTACCAGGACAAGGTCTCGGCGGTCAGAACAAACCAGTACTCCTTGGCTCCGCCCTTCATGATGCTGATGTTGTTGATGGTCAGCCAGCCTTTGCGGATCACCTGCGGGCAAGGTGTGTGGGCAAGGTGTGTGTGTGTGCGTGTGTGTGTGTGTGTGTGTGTGGGCAAGCTGATGACGTGGTGGAGGAGCGGCACTCACCATGATCTCATCCTGTCAACACAAGCGACAAAGCGTCAAGACCAGGTGTGGCTCCACAGGTCACATGACCCAACTCACCTGAGTCCCGCTGGCCTTCTTCTTGTTGGCCTGACTGCTCTTCTGCTGAGCACTGACACACACACACACACACACACACACACACACACACACACACACACACACACAGTTATATTGCATTGTCATAGTTATATTGCATTGTTATAGTTATATTGAATTGTTATAGTTATATTGTATTGTTATAGTTATATTGTTATAGTTATATTGTATTGTTATAGTTGTATTGAATTGTTATAGTTATATTGAATTGTTATAGTTATATTGTATTGTTATAGTTATATTGTTATAGTTATATTGTATTGTTATAGTTATATTGCATTGTTAAAGTTATATTGCATTGTTATAGTTATATTGTATTGTTATAGTTATATTGTATTGTTATAGTTATATTGAATTGTTATAGTTGTATTGTATTGTGTCCTTCATGACTATATCTCACTTTGCAAAGCCAATGAAGTCTTCATGGTTGGTGTTGATGTACGCCAACTCAATGTCCACCAGCAGCATCACCTGGGAGACACACAAGTCCACAAGTCCATGGAGTCGAGGTCTAAGTCCGTCTCAGACCGGCCCCCCATGAGCATGCAAAAGTCATAATGTTAGCTTTTTGCTCATTTTCAAAGGTGTAAATATTAAAGTCACATATTTTGCTCATTGGCGTTATATGCTAAGTCATTATTGTTGATGTGGACTCAATGCTATGCTATCTTGCTAGCCTGTTAACCTTTGATGTTAGCATGCTAAAGGTTTTAGCATACTAATGTTACTATACTATGTTGACTAATTTACAGGTACACACCTAAAAGTTACATATTTTGTAAATCGATGTTCTCTTGTTTGCATGCTAACTGTTCACATAGTCACATTCTTACAATAACATGCTATCATTTTAGCAAGTATTGTCGCTATACACCCACAAGTTTGTTAATTGATGCTAGCTCGTTAACATACTGACAGTAAGCATATTAGTACTTAATGTTAGCATGCAAAAGTTTTTAGCATGCTAACATGCTAATATGCTAATGTTACTATACTATGTTGACTAATTTACAGGTACACCCCAAAAGTTGTGTGTTTTGTAAATCGATACTCTCTTGTTTGCATGCTAACTGTTCACATAGTCACATTCTAACGTTAACATGCTATCATTTTAGCAAGTATTGTCGCTATACATGATGCTATCTCGTTAACTTATGACAGACATATTAGTATATAATGTCAGCATGCTAAAAGTTTTACCAAATTGACAAACACATATGTCGCTAAAATGGTTACTTAGCGTACTTTACTTACATTATAATGTTAGCATGCTAACATTAGCATTCTAGCGTTTCACTAATTGCGCAAATTTTTTGAAAAAAAAAACCCTGAACGTTTACACTTTTATTCTGAAAGCCTACGTTGCACTACTTATGTACGTTCGGTACCAGGTACTTTGGTAGCAGGTACTGTGGTAGCATGTACTGTGGTAGCAGGTATTTTGGTAGCAGGTACTTTGGTAGCAGGTACTGTGGTAGCATGTACTGTGGTAGCAGGTATTTTGGTAGCAAGTACTTTGGTAGCAGGTACTTTGGTAGCAGGTACTGTGGTAGCATGTACTGTGGTAGCAGGTATTTTGGTAGCATGTACTTTGGTAGCAAGTACTGTGGTAGCAGGTACTGTGGTACCAAAGCACAAAGAGACAGGTGAAGCTTACCTGGCCTTTGGTGCGACTTTCTCTGTCTCGGATGTGCTGAGTGACGATTCTCTCCATCTCCTCGCGCAGCATTGGGTACTGAGCTAACTGCACACATAGTAGTAGTAGTAGTAGTAGTAGTAGTAGTAGTAGTAGTAGTAGTAGTAGTAGTAGTAGTAGTAGTACTGAGCTAACTGCACACATAGTAGTAGTAGTAGTAGTAGTAGTAGTAGTAGTAGTAGTAGTAGTAGTAGTAGTAGTAGTAGTAGTACTGAGCTAACTGCACACATAGTAGTAGTAGTAGTAGTAGTAGTAGTAGTAGTACTGAGATAACTGCACACATAGTAGTAGTAGTAGTAGTAGTAGTAGTAGTAGTAGTAGTAGTACTGAGCTAACTGCACACATAGTAGTAGTAGTAGTAGTAGTAGTAGTAGTAGTAGTAGTAGTAGTAGTAGTACTGAGCTAACTGCACACATAGTAGTAGTAGTAGTAGTAGTAGTAGTAGTAGTAGTAGTAGTAGTACTGAGCTAACTGCACACATAGTAGTAGTAGTAGTAGTAGTAGTAGTAGTAGTAGTAGTAGTAGTACTGAGCTAACTGCACACATAGTAGTAGTAGTAGTAGTAGTAGTAGTAGTAGTAGTAGTAGTAGTACTGAGCTAACTGCACACATAGTAGTAGTAGTAGTAGTAGTAGTAGTAGTAGTAGTAGTAGTAGTACTGAGCTAACTGCACACATAGTAGTAGTAGTAGTAGTAGTAGTAGTAGTAGTAGTAGTAGTAGTACTGAGCTAACTGCACACATAGTAGTAGTAGTAGTAGTAGTAGTAGTAGTAGTAGTAGTAGTAGTAGTAGTAGTAGTAGTAGTAGTAGTACTGAGCTAACTGCACACATAGTAGTAGTAGTAGTAGTAGTAGTAGTAGTACTGAGCTAACTGCACACATAGTAGTAGTAGTAGTAGTAGTAGTAGTAGTAGTAGTACTGAGCTAACTGCACACATAGTAGTAGTAGTAGTAGTAGTAGTAGTAGTAGTAGTAGTACTGAGCTAACTGCACACATAGTAGTAGTAGTAGTAGTAGTAGTAGTAGTAGTAGTACTGAGCTAACTGCACACATAGTAGTAGTAGTAGTAGTAGTAGTAGTAGTAGTAGTAGTAGTAGTAGTAGTAATAGTAGTAGTAGTAGTAGTAGTAGTAGTAGTAGTAGTAGTAGTAATAGTAGTAGTAGTAGTAGTAGTAGTAGTAGTAATAGTAGTAGTAGTAGTAGTAGTAGTAGTACTGAGCTAACTGCACACATAGTAGTAGTAGTAGTAGTAGTAGTAGTAGTAGTAGTAGTAGTAGTAGTAGTAATAGTAGTAGTAGTAGTAGTAGTAGTAGTAGTAATAGTAGTAGTAGTAGTAGTAGTAGTAGTAGTAGTAGTACTGAGCTAACTGCACACATAGTAGTAGTACTAGTAGTAGTAGTAGTAGTGGTCATGTGAGATGTAGTAGTGTTGATAGTATAGTAGTAGTAGTAGTAGTGTTGATAGTATAGTAGTAGTAGAGTCATGTGAGATGTAGTAGTGTTGATAGTATAGTAGTAGTAGTAGTAGTGTTGATAGTATAGTAGTAGTAGTAGTAGAGTCATGTGAGGTGTACTATTACCTTGAGTGCACAGAGCCTGACAGTGTTGACTAACTCATTGATCACCAAGTCGATGCACTTGTGACACGGCTCCTTCAGTGTGCTGATCAGACGCTTCACGATGGTCTCGAACGCCATGTCGGGGGTGAACAGACCCGTCCTGCAACACAACACACACATTACACACACACACACACACACGCACAACACACACTTACACACACACACACACGCACAACACACACTTACACATACCCATATACGTATACATACACACACAAACAGTGTACACACATTCATACACACACACACGCACACACACACACTTACACTTACACGTATACATACACACACAAACAGTGTACACACATTCATACACACACACACACAAACACACGCACACACACACAAACACACGCACACACACACATACACCTTCACATTAACATACACTTACACTTTTACATTTTATACACATACACACATACGCGTTCACATACACACACATACAATTACACTTACACGTATACATACACATACACACATTGTACACACACACACGTACACACATTTTACACACACACACATTACACACACACGCACACACATACACACACATTCACATTAACATACACTTATACTTTTAATTTAATTTAAATTTTTAAAAACAAACACACACACACATACACGCACACACACATAAGCACACATTCATACACACACACACACAAACACGTTCACATTAACATACACTTTTACATTTTTATACACATACACACATTCACATACATATGTACATACACGCACACACATTACACACACACACACATACACACACACACATTCACATTAACATACACTTACAATTTTAATTTAATTTAAATTTTTATACACACACATAAGCACACATACATACACACACACACACACACACACACACAAACAAGTTCACATTAACATACACTTTTACATTTTTATACACTTACACACACATTCACATACATATGCACACACACGCACACACATTACGCACACACACATAAGCACACATACATACACACACACAAACACGTTCACATTAACATACACTTTTACATTTTTATACACATACACACATTCACATACATATGCACATACACGCTCACACATTACACACACACACACACACGCGCACACACGCACGATCACATATACTTACACGTACAGATATACATACACACACATCACACACACACATATAAGCACACATATATACACACACAAACACAATCACATTAACATACACATATAGACATACACACACACGCATTACACACACACATTCACATATACTTACACGTAGATATACATACATCACACACACACACATATAAGCACACATATATACACACACAAACACAATCACATTAACATACACATATATACATACACACACACGCATTACACACACACACACACACACACGCATACACGCGCACACACACATTCACATATACTTACACGTAGATATACATACACACACACATTACACACACGCTCACACACACATTACTCACACACACACGTTACACACACACACACGTTACAAACACACACACATTACACACACACGTTACAAACACACACACACACACACACACACACACACACACACACACACTGTCACCTGATGCCGTGAATGTTCTTGATAGCGTAGCTGATTTCTTTACGGAGAGTCTTCTCGTCACTCTCCAACTGGACACACACACACACACACACACACACACACACACACACACACACACACACACACACACACACACACACACACACACACACACGCAGGTTGATACCAAGCATGATGTCACCATGATATCATTGTGCTAAATAATAAAGTGTATACTTTAACAAGTTCGAAGGGGAATCGCTCGTGAAAGATGCGATTGATCTTGGCTCCTCCCGACAGCTCACAGGTGTCCACCTGGTCCCCGGAACCTTCTATCCGCTTTTCAAAGTCCACCGCAAACTGCTGCACCATCCTGTCTCACACACCATTTGTGTCAAGCAAATGTTTATTACTGGGAGGTGTGTGTGTGTGTGTGTGTGTACTGACTGCAGCAAGGCCTTGGTTTTGCGACCGGGGTCGTCGGGGTTGAAGTTCTTGTACTCGGACACTTCCTTCTCGATGGACAGCAGCTGGTTCTGGAGTTTGGTGCGTAACCCGGGCAAAGTGTCTCTGATGTGATTGGTCAGTTGCTGAGGAAGATCAAGCAGGGCATGAGAGGATCCAACTTTTGGACTTTTAGACCTTGCCAGAGCCGTGTTTCCAGAGACTAAGGCCGACTGGCTTTCAGAGTTGCTCCCAAACATGGCGCCATGTAGTCACCTGAGGGGTTTTTGACCAATCGTCAGCCAGACTCTCTCCGATTGGTCAAAAGCTCCTTACGTGACCAACTCTGAAACCGAGTTGGCCATCCGTCCATCTTCTTCCGCTTATCCGAGGTCAGCAACCTAAGCAGGGAAGACCAGACTTCCCTCTCCCCAGCCACTTCATCCAGCTCCTGCTGAGGGATCCCAAGGTGTTCCCAGGCCAGCCGGGAGACATAGTCTTCCCAACGTGTCCTGGGTCTTCCCCGTGGCCTCCTACCAGCTGGACGTGCCCTAAACACCTCCCTAGGGATGCGTTCAGGTGGCATCCTGACCAGATGCCTGAACCACCTCATCTGGCTCCTCTCCATGTGGAGGAGCAGCGGCTTTACTTTGAGTTCCTCCCGGATGAAAGAGCTTCTCACCCTATCTCTAAGGGAGAGACCCACCACCCGGCGGAGGAAACTCATTTTGTACCCGTGATCTTGTCCTTTCGGTCGTACACCCAAAGCTTGGGCATACTCTCTCTATACCTGACATGAACCCACCTGGTTGAGAACCTTCTGCAGGTGGGCAGTTCCCATACGGTCGGCCAGGTGGCGGTAGGACGCGTGGGACAAGAAGAACTTCCTCTCCGCCTGCAAGGCTGCCGTGATGTCTTTCCTGCCGTCAATGTCTTTCTGACTGCGGTTGACCACTCCGATGTAACCTGGTCATTTGGGGGCAGAGATCAGGGGTGAAGTCCTAGAAGCAGGAAGGACGGTACAAAGGAGAGACCAGGAGAGCTAAAAACTGGACTGATATAATCTAAGGGGACCCTGTAGATCTTGTACAAGATCTGACATAATCTATACTGAACCTTGTAAAACCTGTAGGCAACGTGATATAATCTAGGGCGATCCTGTTGACCTGACACAATCTAGAGTGGACCACGTAGAACCAGTAAGTGACTGGGACCTGTAGATCTTTTACAGAATCTGATATGATCTAAGGGTGACCCTGTAGAACCTGTGCGTGAGATGGCACAATTTAAAGAGGACCTTGTAGATCCCGCGTAATCCGGGCATGAGCTGACTCTCAATCTAGAGGGCACCCAGCAGAAGCTGAGACATAGTCTTGCCACAACCCCTCAGCCCCCGAGAACCAAAGCCAGGATCCGACGGTACCTCTGCGAAGCGGCAGAAGTTTGTTCTCCAGGATGTCTCTGGCATCGGTTCCTTCATCCATCAGGTCCAGTTTGGTGATGACTCCGATGGTCCTGAGACCTGCACACACACACAAAGATGAGTAAAGACCTGGGGTGTGTGAGGCGCAGCACGGCGAGCCGAACCACCTTGAGGGTCCACCTCCTTGGCGATCTTCAAGGCGTCGGAGTTGGCGAGGTCTGAGTTGGCGGGAGAGACGGCCAACAGGAGGCAGTTGTCCTTGGTGACAAACTGCATCAGCATGTCTCGGATCTGCTGCTCGATGTCGGCCGGCTGGTCTCCCACCGGGACTTTGGTCATCCCGGGGAGGTCCACCAGGGTGAGGTTCAACACTGGCCACACAGACACCTGCTTAACTCCGCCCAGGGGGAGGGGCTTGCTTGAGTGTTACCATTGGGCGAGTAGACTCTCAGGTTGATGGGAACTGGACTGATGCCTTTGTTTTGTCCCGTCACTCGCTCGGTTTCGGCCTCGATCTCAAGGCGGACTTCCTCGAAGTCTGTGAACTTTTTCCCTTTGCAGTGCAGGAACTCCGCGTACTCTGACCCGGGACATCATCATCGTCATCATCATCAATGACATCATCATCATCATCATCATCAATGACATCATCATCGTCATCAATGATGATGTCATTGATGCACACATAGTCATCATCATCATCATCATCACCATCATCATCAACACCATCCTCATCATCATCATCATCCCGATCATCATCATCACCATCATCATCATCCTCATCATCATCACCATCATCTTCCATCATCTCATCATCATCATCATCATCATCATCACCATCATCTTCATCACCACCATTACATCATCACCATCATCATCATCACATCACATCACCATCTTCACCATCATCTTCATCACCACCATTACATCATCACATCACCATCATCATCATCATCCTGATCATCATCATCACCATCATCTCATCATCATCATCATCATCATCATCACCATCATCAACACCATCCTCATCATCATCATCATCCCGATCATCATCATCACCATCATCATCATCCTCATCATCATCACCATCATCTTCATCACCACCATTACATCATCACCATCATCATCATCACATCACATCACCATCTTCACCATCATCTTCATCACCACCATTACATCATCACATCACCATCATCATCATCATCCTGATCATCATCATCACCATCATCTCATCATCATCATCATCACCATCATCAACACCATCCTCATCATCATCATCATCATCATCATCACCATCATCAACA
>NC_084611.1:3646012-3661012 GCF_033978795.1 Nerophis ophidion | reverse complement strand
TCCAGCACATGTAGCTGGGATAAACTCCAGCATGTGTGGCTGGGATAGACTCCAGCACATGTGGCTCAGATAGACTCCAGCACATGTGGCTGGGATAGACTCCAGCACATGTGACTGACATAGACTCCACCACATGTGGCTGGGATAGACTCCAGCACACGTGGCTGTGATAGACTCCAGCACATAAGGCTGGGATAGACTCCAGCACACGTGGCTGGGATAGACTCCAGCATGTGTGGCTGGGATAGACTCCAACACATGTGGCTGGGATAGACTCCAGCACATGTAACTGGCATAGACTCCAGCATGTGTGGCTGGGATAGACTCCAGCACATGTGGCTGTGATAGACTCCAGCACATAAGGCTGGGATAGACTCCAGCACACGTGGCTGGGATAGACTCCAGCATGTGTGGCTGGGATAGACTCCAACACATGTGGCTGGGATAGACTCCAGCACATAAGGCTGGGATAGACTCCAGCACATGTGGCTCGGATAGACTCCAGCACAAGTGGCTGGGGTAGACTCCAGCACATGTGGCTGGGATAGACTCCAGCACATGTAACTGGGATAGACTCCAGCACATGTAACTGGGATAGACTCCAGCACATGTGGCTGGGATGGACTCCGGCACACGTGGCTGGGATAGACTCCAGCACGTGTGGCTGGGATAGACTCCAGCACATGTAGCTGGGATAGACTCCAGCACATGTGGCTGGGATAGACTCCAGCACATGTGGCTGGGATAGACTCCAGCACATGCACGTCACTCTAATCAAACAGGAATAATAATAATAAAAACAAAATCCTATATTTGTACAACCATGAGAAGAACCACGACGACCTTCTTACATCCAGCAGCAGGCCCGACATGCTTCGGCTGTGTTCGGCTGCACTCGGCTGGGTTCGGCTGCACTCGGCTGGGCTCGGCTGCACTCGGCGCAAAGACGAGCAAAACGCCAACAGAAGGCTTGACTTACTTGCCCACGAAATTCTCCAGAACGGAACTCTTCCCGGCGCTCTGTCCGCCCACCACGGCGATCTGCGGCAGGTCCAGACTGGAGTTGTGTCCGATGGACGAGAAGGCGTCCTGCAGGCGGTTGACCAGCGGGATCAGCTCCTCCATTCCCCGGTTGCCCATCTTGTCCTCCTCGCTGCGGAACCTCTCGACGACCAAGGGGAACCTGCGGGTGATGGCGATGACGTCACGCTCGCTTCCTGCTGTGACCTTCAGCGCCTCCTCCTCGGCCGGACCTGTGCGCAGGCGCTCGCATCCGGCGGGTCCCTTTCAAAATAAAACACCTCCCCGCTACATGCGCATTCATCTCTTGTGTTTCTCTGGTGACGTCATATCACGTGGACGCCAAACAGTCCTGTGTTGAAGTAAACCTGTCAATCATCAATTAGAACGTGGACGGGAAATACTTTTATTGTGAAGGACTGGACTCGGTTCGTTAGGAGCAGGTGTGAATCAGGTGGGTATAAATGTGACTCACCTGGCAGGTGTGGCAGCGTCGGTCTGCATCTTCAAGTCCACGAGCAACGTTCTGCTGGAGGTGAGTTACTTTTGTTCCACTTCCGGTCTTGGGATTCCACATATTTGCCAGGTTTGTTTGATGTTGTTGTGCGCGTGTTTCCTGCTGGCGTCCTCACGTCTTCCGCTGTCAGATAATGTATTTTGACATCTAATGTCTTCTTGGTGAGATGTTGACTTTTTTCCCAACACTATTTGTGTCTTTAAACGTGTCACCTTTTTCATTTAGTCGACTGGATGTGTTTTGACATGAAATGGTGCCTTTTACGACACTATTTGTGTCATTGAACGTGTCACCTTTTTCATTTAGTCGACTGGATGTGTTTTGACATGAAATGGTGTCTTTTACGACACTATTTGTGTCTTTGAACGTGTCACCTTTTTCATTTAGTCGGCTGGATGTGTTTTGACATGAAATCGTGCTATTTTTTTCCACATAGTTTTGTCCATCTTTATTTTTCTTTTTAGGTGAAATCTAACTAGAAAAAGTCGCTATTTTTTCCACATAGTTTTGTCCATCTTTATTTTTTGCCATTGTTCAAAATATTTAAAAAAATCTGTATTCTAATGAATTATTGACTTATTCAAAGCTCCAATTACTTCGAATATTTCACTTGAAAATGTTTCATGTGGAAAATATTGCATATATTGTGTGTTTGCCATAAAAAAACAGTGTTTTCTTTGACAAAAGAGCATAAAACAAACAATAGTTTAAACGTAAAATTGACAGTTGATCTCATAACTTAAGTGTTGAAATTTAAAAAAATAAATAAAAAATGTATCACTTTGAGTGGGGGACCATTTGGATCCCAAAGATATTTAATGGGATTTTATTTATTTTTTATTACTCAAAAATAAGCAATGGTGTCCTGCATTATTTATCTTTTTAGGGCTCCAAATACTTCACGTCAAACATTGCTTTCTGAATGTTTTGGGCAGTTTTACTATTAAGCGGTTTTCTTTGACAAGGTATTTTTTTTAAACTTTACATCAACCCGATTATCGATATTTAGTGTAAACATTAAAATAATTTGACTTGTTTTTAACATTTTAATGACCGGGACCCTTTATGGTCCCCGGGAGCCTTAAAAGTAAAAAAATGTTTTAAAAAATCTATTTTGTTATGGTTTGAAAATGAAAAATATCAAAATAGCCCCCGCATGCTTTATTTTTCTGTGTGCAGCCCTCAGTGGAAAAAGTTTGGACACCCCTGCTTTAATCCCTATTTTGGCTGAGATGCCCCGCCCCCTAAAAAATCTATTTTGTTATGGTTTGAAAATGAAAAATATCAAAATAGCCCCCGCATGCTTTATTTTTCCGTGTGCAGCCCTCAGTGGAAAAAGTTTGGACACCCCTGCTTTAATCCCTATTGTTTTGGCTGAGAGGCCCCGCCCCTCCATTGATGCCCCGCCCCCTAAAAAATCTATTTTGTTATAGTTTGAAAATGAAAAATATCAAAATAGCCCCCGCATGCTTTATTTTTACGTGTGCGGCCCTTAGTGGGAAAAAGTTTGGACACCCCTGCTTTAATCCCTGTTTTGGCTGAGATGCCCCGCCCCCTCCTTCGATGCCCCGCCCCCTTCAGAAATAGCCCAACTTAATCAATTTTGATAATAAACAGTGAAATATAAGTAGAAAAAGATTGGTTCGACTTCAGCTTTTTGGACGATATTTTGACTCTACTAGCTCCGCCCCCTCCCAGGTGACATCATGGCGAGCCAGGCGGAGTTTGAGCAGGCGGCGGAGGAGGCGGGGCTGTACGTGTGGCGGGTGGAGACCATGGAGCTGCTTCCTGTTCCCGAGAGTCTCTACGGGAGCTTCTACTGCGGCGACGCCTACCTGGTTCTGCGCACCCTGGCCCGTGAGCGCCACCTGCAGCGCCACCTGCACTACTGGCAAGGTACCGCCCCCTCCAACGCCGCCGGCCCCTCCCCCCCGGTGCCTTTCAGCGCCCCTTTTTGTCTGGTCCGCAGGTGCCGAGTGCTCCCAGGACGAGGCGGCGGTGGCCGCCATCCTGACGGTCCAGCTGGACGACTTCCTGGGGGGGACGGCCATCCAGTACCGGGAAGTCCAAGGCCACGAGTCCGCCACCTTCGCCGGGTACTTCAAAGCGGGACTCAAGTACTTGGTAAGCGGGGTTAACGCCGCCGTCGTGTCTGTCGGAGGATGACCGCTGGCGTGTCCTCAGGCGGGGGGCGTGGCCTCTGGCTTCCGACACGTGGAGACGGCGGTGGAGAAGCCGAGGCTGCTGCAGGTCAAAGGTCGGCGCGTGGTCAGGGCCGCTGAAGTCCCAGTCGGCTGGGAGAGCTTCAACCGAGGGGACACCTTCATCCTGGACCTGGGACAGGTGAGACCGTGGACAGGAAGGAAGGGGTCACTTCTAAACCTGTCCTGACATGCAGGACGTGGTCCAGTGGTCCGGTTCCCATAGCAACCCCTTCGAGAGGCTGAAGGCCACCATGGTGAGTAGCCGCCGGGTCACCGGGGGTCAAAGGGCGTCCGCCGGCGTTGACGTGAGCCACTTTGCAGCTGTCCAAGGGGATCCGTGACAACGAGCATTGTGGGCGGGGCCAGCTGCTGATCTGCGAGGAGGGGGCGGAAGATGAGAAGATGCTGGAGGTCAGACTTCTCCTCCTTTGCTCCGCCCACCTGGCTGACCCCTCCCCCCCCGGCTGACCTTTCACCTCTGCGTCCAGGTGCTGGGAAAGAAGCCGGAGCTGCCGCGGGCGCGCCTCGACGACGCCAAGATGGACGCCTGCAACAGGAAGCGGGCCAAACTCTTCAAGGTAAAAGCGTCATTTAGTAAAAAAGGTGGGGGCGTGGCCCATTTTTAGAGTGATCGCTAGCAGCTACGCAACAGCTCGGCACACAATAGCACGCTAGCTCCACATGCGTGATCATCTAAAATAGCATTTTTGTCCAAAAGTATTGTATTATATAAGCCACGCCCACTCAATAAAAAAAAAAGTCCCATAAGTCATTTATTGCGATGAGGTGGCAACTTGTCCAGGGTGTACACCACCTTCCACCCGATTGTAGCCGAGCTAGGCGCCGGCGACCCCAAAAGGGAATGAGCGGTAGAAAATGGATGGATTTATTTACACAGAATATTTTGTAGATGTTTTTTATACCTTAATCGTTTCATTGACCCGGCAGAAAAACGGCTGGTGGAACAAAACAGAAGTCACCTTCATGCTTGAAGGTTTTGTCTCTTAGAATTAAAAATGTTGAGCAAAGCGAGACCAGCTTGCTAGTAAATACAATTTTCAATTAAAAAAAAAAAAAAAAAATTTGAGGCAGCTCACTGTTAAGTGCTGCTATTTTTAGAGTGATCGCTAGCAGCTACGCAACAGCTTGGCCCACAATAGCACGCTAGCTCCACATGCGTGATAACTAATTGATCGTCTAAAATAGCATTTTTGTCCAAAAGTATCGTATTATATAAGCCACGCCCACTCAATTTCAGAGGAAAAATATGTTCCATAAGTCAAATTTATGTTAAAGGATTAAGGTGGCGACTTGTCCAGGGTGTACCCCGCCTTCCGCCCGATTGTAGCCGAGCTAGGCGCCGGTGACCCCAAAAGGGAATAAGCGGTAGGAAATGGATGGATTTATTTACACAGAATATTTTGTAGATTTTTTTTTTACATACCTTAATAGTTTCTTTGACACGGCAGTAAAACGGCTGGGGCAACAAAACAGAAGTCCCCTTCATGCTTGAAGGTTTTTTCTCTCTTAGAATTAAAAATGTTGAGCAAATCGAGACCAGCTTGCTAGTAAGTACAATTTTTAATTAAAAAAAAATAAATTTGAGGCAGCTCACTGGTAAGTGCTGCTATTTTTAGAGTGATCGCTAGCAGCTACGCAACAGCTTGGCCCACAATAGCACGCCAGCTCCACATGCGTGATAACTAATTGATCGTCAAATAGCATTTTTGTCCAAAAGTATCGTATTATATAAGCCACGCCCACTCAATTTCAGAGGAAAAATATGTTCCATAAGTCACATTTATGTTAAAGGATTAAGGTGGCGACTTGTCCAGGGTGTACCCCGCCTTCCGCCCGATTGTAGCCGAGATAGGCGCCGGCGACCCCAAAAGGGAATAAGCGGTAGGAAATGGATGGATTTATTTACACAGAATATTTTGTAGATGTTTTTTACATACCTTAATAGTTTCTTTGACACAACAGTAAAACGGCTGGTGGAACAAAACAGAAGTCACCTTCATGCTTGAATGCCATCAAGCTAGCGCACCAATTAGCGAATAATTTTGGTGGATTTACTGAGGAATAAGTGAAACTACAACGAAAATGCCGTTGTAAGAAAATGTTAGCATATATCAGGGGTTAGCAACCTTTTTGAAAGAAAGAGCTACTTCTTGGGTACTGATTAATGTGAAGTTTGATACGCACTTAAATAAATTGCCAGAAATAGCCAATGTGCTCAATTTACCTTTACTAAATCTATATATAAAATTAAATGGGTATTTCTGTCCGTCATAAACATTTTTTTTTCCTGTCACGAAAGGTTTTTTTGTAGAGAATGATGAAAAAAAAATTTAATGATTTAAAAGAGGAGGAAAAAATCTAATTTTAAAAACTAGTTTATCTTCAATTTCGAGTCTTTAAAATACAAAATTCAACGGAAAAAATAGCTGATTCGAATCTCTTTGAAAAATTTTTAAAAAATCAAATTTTAAAACCTAGTTTATCTTCAATTTTGACTCTTTAAAATTCAAAATTCACCCAAAAAAGAGAAACTAGCTAATTCGAATCTTTTTGAAAAAATGTAAGAATTCATGGAACATCATTAGTAATTTTTCCTGATTAAGATTAATTTTAGAATTTTGACATGTTTTAAATAGGAAGGCAAAGCTCTCAATTTACCGGTCGATCTACGTTCCCATCCTCAAAGTACCAATGATTGTCACACACATACTAGATGTGGCGAAATTATTCTCTGCATTCAACCCATCACCCTTGATCACCCCCTGGGAGGTGAAGGGAGTCATTTATGTTGACTTAACCCCCAATTCCAAACCTTAATGCTGAGTGCCAAGCAGGGAGGTAATGGCTCCCATTTTTATAGTCTTTGGTATGAACTCACGACCTACAGATCTCAGGGCGGACACTCTTAACCACTATAGCCTCTGAGCTATGGTCATGAGCTTTGGGTTATGACCGAAAGGACAAGATCACGGGTACAAGCGACCCAAATGAGTTGTCCTCCACGGGTCTCTCCCTTAGAGATGGGGTGAGAGGCTCAAAGTAAAGCCGCTGCTCCTCCGCATGGAGAGGAGCCAGGTAAGGTGGTTCAGGCATCTGGTCAGGATGTCTCCCTGGGGAGGTGTTTAGGGCACATCCAACCAGTAAGAGGCCACCGGGAAGACCCAGGACACTTTGGGAAGACTGTCTCCCGGGAGGAGCTGGACCAAGTGGCTGGGGAGAGGAAAGTGTTGCCTCCCCAGAAGAGGATGGATGGACCATACCAGGTATTGAAATCTGGATCAACCACACTGAAGCTTTAGCGGCTAGCTTCCTGTCGCCCTGCTCGGTGTGTAGCATGGTTAGACAACCATTTTCTTCTAGTTTGCCGGTGACTTGGAAAAAACTCAGTTTATGAAAACTAGTATATTAGAAGCGGCTTCGCACTGAGGATAGACACCTTCATTGGAGCCTTCTCCCGGGTGCAAGCTGGTGTTCTGGCGAGACATGCTCCCTCCTGGAATTCATGTGACTGCTTCAGGTGTAACAAATATCACATTGAGTCAATATCTGTATCCAAAGTCCGTCCATCCATCTTCCGCTTATCCGAGGTCGGGTCGCGGGGGCAGCAGGGAAGCACAGACTTCCCTCTTCCCGGGGGATCCCGAGGCGTTCCCAGGCCAGCCGGGAGACATAGTCTTCCCAACGTGTCCTGGGTCTTCCCCGTGGCCTCCTACCGGTTGGACGTGCCCTAAATGCCTCCCTAGGGAGGCGTTCGGGTGGCATCCTGACCAGATGCCCGAACCACCTCATCTGGCTCCTCTCCATGTGGAGGAGCAGCGGTTTTACTTTGAGTTCCTCCCGGATGGCAGAGCTTCTCACCCTATCTCTAAGGGAGAGGAAACTCATTTGGGCCGCTTGTACCCGTTATCTTATCCTTTCGGTCATAACCCAAAGCTCATGACCATAGGTGAGGATGGGAACGTAGATCGACCGGTAAATTGAGAGCTATGCCTTCCGGCTCAGCTCCTTCTTCACCACAACGGCTCGGTACAACGTCCGCATTACTGAAGACGCCGCACCGATCCGCCTGTCGATCTCACGATTCACTCGTGAACAAGACTCCTAGGTACTTGAACTCCTCCACTTGGGGCAGGGTCTCCTCCCCAACCCGGAGATGGCACTCCACCCTTTTCCGGGCGAGAACCATGGACTCTGACTTGGAGGTGCTGATTCTCATTCCGGTCGCTTCACACTCAGCTGCGAACCAATCCAGTGAGAGCTGAAGATCCCGGCCAGATGAAGCCAACAGGACCACATCGTCTGCAAAAAGCAGAGACCTAATCCCGCAGCCGCCAAACCGGAACCCCTCAACGCCTTGACTGCGCCTAGAAATTCTGTCCATAAAAGTTATGAACAGAATCTGTGACAAAGGGAAGCCATAGCGGAGTCCAACCCTCACTGGAAACGTGTCCGACTTACTGCCAGCAATGCGGACCAACCAAGCTCTGACACTGATCGTACAGGGATCGGACTGCCACAATAAGACAGTCCGATACCCCATACTCTCTGAGCACTTCCCGAGGGACACGGTCGAATGCCTTCAAGTCCACAAAGCACATGTAGACTGGTTGGGCAAACTCCCAACCAAACAGGTTACTGGCTAGCGGGAGCTCGGTAATCCTGGAGTGGCGGACGGGCTCTGGCGTTATGAGGGCTGAGATGGGTGGTGCGGACAGACCCACAGAGTTACTGTTCCTGCAATGGAGTTTTCCTAAAAAATGCCTTTTTTAGGAAGGTCACTTTGGACACAAAAGGTCACTTTTGTATCCAAAGTGACCTTCCTAAAACATTTATTTTGACGTCCAATACTCACCTGTCTGTGGCGCTCCTCAGGTGTCTGACGCAGACGGCGACTTGGACGTCACATTGGTTGCTTCAGTCAGCCCGTTCTCCCAGAAGGCCTTGCGAACCAGCGACTGTTACATCCTGGACAACGGAACCTACGGAGACCTCTACGTGTGGAAAGGTTCTTAGCGTCCGTTTGACACGGTGTGTCCCGCTGTGTACTAAAGTGTGCTTGCAGGCAAGGGAGCCAACACCCAGGAACGTCTTGCCGTTCTTCGAGCTTCAGAAGAGTTTATCAAGAAGATGAACTACCCAACACACACCAAGGTAACGGCAAACACATGAGTCTGTCACCTTGACTGAGGTTCTCCCCCATCACCAGGTCCAGGTTCTTCCAGAGTACGGGGAGACACCGCTCTTTAAGCAGTTCTTCAAGGACTGGAGCGATCCCGACGACACCCCTGGCATGGGACTGTCTTGTGTGTCCAAAAAGATTGCACGGCTTGAAAAGGTGATCAAAGGTTTTTGTTTTTATTCCCGAAGACTAACTTCGGGTTTCTATTTGGACAGGCCCAGTTTGACGTGACTTCTTTCTACGGGTCCGAGGCCATGGCGGCACGGTACGGAATGTTGGACTCAGGCGATGGAGACAAACAGGTAAGGTGAAGAATGTTTAGGAGGGCGTGGGTCTAGCCTTCTTTGTCGTGGCAGGTGTGGCGCGTAGAGGGGTGTGACAAAGTGGCGGTGGACTGCACAGCCTTCGGTCAGTTCTATGGGGGAGACAGTTACCTCATCTTGTATCAGTACCGGTACAACAAGCGAAGAGGCCACATCATCTACATCTGGTGAGAAAATGTGGATGTCCTCCACCTAATGTAGCGCTTGTGTACTCTTCCGGCTACGTGGTTTCACAAATCCAGGTTGCCTGCCTGGGCTTGCAACCCCATCGTTGTCAAGGACTGCAGTTTACCAAGTAATTCGTAGCCCAGCCACACTGGCCAACCCCCTAAACCTCACTCATCTGAGTCACGGCACTATTGGAGCAGTTGTGACCTTGTTCTTCCCCTACTGTTCTGCCCGGTGGCATGTGGACTACAAAGCTAAAAGCCCGGGCTATGGCCAACATTGCTGTTGAAGTTGTCCCGGAGTGAAGTTTACTAACATACGCTGGCAAGCCTTCGTCCGTTACACCAAGATGGCATGTGTTTCAGGCAAGGGGCGGAGTCCAGTCAAGGTGAGCGTACCGCCTCTGCCGTTTTGGCCGTTGAGATGGATGACGAACTGGGGGGAGCCGCTGTGCAGGTACATACAGGACTGCCTGGAAAACCAGACCTAGGTTTGCTCTCCCAAACTGGCTACGGTCATCTTCTGCCAACAGGTGCGTGTTGTCCAGGGACAAGAGCCCGCGCACTTCATGAGCATGTTTCACGACCAACCAATGGTGGTCTACAAGGGCGGGACGTCCCGATTCGAGGGCCAAACGCCGGTGGCGGACATTCGACTGTTCGAAGTCCGAGCCAATGTTGCCGGTGCCACCACAGCTGTAGAGGTGAGTAATTTCTAAGGCTGATCAATTTCATACCGACTGTCTAACTTGCATCTTACAAGATACATTTGTCTTTGCACTTCAAGTACCAGATTTGTTTCCTGTCAACCTATTCAAGAAACCAATCCGATCTTACACGGGACTGCTGGGAAAATGCGTTGCACAGGGGTGATGGCATGCGATCAGGCTAATGTGTCTGGAAGCCTGAGACGGGGCTTTGTCTGGCATTAGTCTTGTGCCGTGTTCCGCAGAGTCATTGCGATAATGGAGACCACTATGATAGTCATCCAGCTTATTCTGATTTATCAGACTTCCTTCTCCCCAGTTACTCCCCCAAGGCATTCCAGGCTAGCTGGAAGACAGTCTTTCCGTGACCTCATAACCAGTGAAGAGAGGTCCGGAACACATCCCAAGGGAGATGTCTGGGGGGGGGGGGGAT
The DNA here is from genome assembly GCF_033978795.1 of Nerophis ophidion. Lineage (NCBI taxonomy): Eukaryota > Metazoa > Chordata > Actinopteri > Syngnathiformes > Syngnathidae > Nerophis > Nerophis ophidion. The sequence continues at coordinate 3,650,441 of NC_084611.1, read as the reverse complement.
CAAAGAGAGCCGTCAATCCTTTCTGTGTCCGGGCCAGGTAAGGTTCCCCGCGTTGGGTCAAATTAAGCCGCAGGCTCCACTCCTGGTGGTGCCCTTCCGTCAATTCCTTTAAGTTTCAGCTTTGCAACCATACTCCCCCCCCCCCCCCCCCCCCCCCGGAACACAAAGACTTTGGTTTCCCAGATGCCAGAAGCACCTCATCTGGCTCCTCTCGATGTGGCGGAGCAGCAACTTTACACAGAGCCCCTCCCGAATGACCAAGCTTCTCACCTTTTCTATAAAGGAGAGAACTACTACCCTACAGGGGAGCTCGTTTCAACCGCTTGTACCTGTGACGTTGTCTCTTCGGTCACAACCCAAAGCTTGTGACCATAGGTGTCAGGTTCAAACACTGACATCATCCATCTATTCTGATTTATCAGACTTGCTACTCCCCCAAGGCATTCCCAGGCTAGCTGGAAGACAGTCTTTCCGTGACCTCATACCAGTGAGACGGGTCCTGAACACATCCCCAGGGAGATGTCTGGGGGGGGGGGACATCCTAACCCGATGCCAGAACCACCTCATCTGGCTCCTCTCGATGTGGCGGAGCAGCGACTTTACACAGAGCCCCTCCCGAATGACCAAGCTTCTCACCTTTTCTATAAAGGAGAGCATTACTACCCTACAGGGAAGCTCGTTTCGACCGCTTGTACCTGTGATGTTGTCTCTTCGGTCACACCCAACGCTTGTGACCGTAGGTGCCAGGTTCAAACGCTGATGACATCTATTAAACAAGACAAACGGAGACAGAATTAAATTTGAACTCAGCTCTAGGAGAGACATGGCCACTGTCCTCTCCGTACAGTCCTGCACCACGCTCTGCCCCAAGATTGTACTCTCCCTTCATTTGACTCCCTCCTACCCACAGCTGCTTCCTGAAGGAAGTGGGTTGTAAACAGCGTTTCCTTCGGTTACCGAAGAGGTTGGTCAAAGAGTTCCTTTGGAAGTTGGGCAGATCCTGCCATCGGTCCGCTTTGTAGTCCCAGTGGAGTTCTACAAGCATTCTTTTTGGAAGGTTCCAGTCTTTTGTCTTGTCCAGAACACAATGTAATACAAAGTTTTTGGGGGATAATCAAGAAACAATAGGTGAGGGTAGGAACATAGATTGACCGTTAAATTAAGAGCTGTAGCACAACTGCCTGCCTATCTCACAATCTACTCTCCCTCACTCGTCAACAAGACCCCTAGGTACTTGAACCCATCAACTTGCGGCAGGATCTCATTCGCAACCTGAAGATGACATTCCACCCTTTTCTGTTCTAAAACCATAGACTCTGTCCTAGGGATGAGAATGATCACCTCACACTTAGCTATGAACGGGTCCAATGAGTTGAAGACCACGGCCAGATGAAGCATCTGCAAAAAGAGTCCTAATCCCTCAGCAACCAAATCGAATATTAGTCCAGACAAGTCAACTGGAGTCCATTCTCCCTGCAGACAACTCCTAGTTTTTCCAGCTGGCCCTTATCTGAAGATCAATGCAGATTAGGATGTTTGATTCCAATCCTGGTCTACTTTCTAATTGGTGACTTGTTGGAGCCAACTATTGTCTGGGCATGTCCCCTCCTCTAGAGGGTAAATAGTTCGGATTTTGTACAGAGCGCCCAGACGAGACCTGACCCATCCGTGAGCAGGGAGGGACAAAGGCTGCAAAACCTCTTCTAAGACGGACTGCGCAGTCCAGTTCTGATCGGTTGAATGACAAATGTAATCCAAACCTTCTCAGGTCGATCCGGCCACCTCCAGTCTGAACTCCAACCACGTCTTCCTTCTGGAGGCATCTTCCACATGTTGGATATGGAAAGTGTCAACAGCAGCTCGGCTGAAGTCCACGGAGCAGAACTTCTTTCTGAACTCCTGCAGATGACTCCCATCATGTTGAAGGAAGGCGAGGAGAAAGGTGATCTTAAGAGGTTTTGAGGATCTTGTCCCAAAACAAACTTAAAACTATTCTTTCAGAGGATTTCTGGACTGCATTGGGTGGGCCGGGTGAGTATTGCCGGGCTCCCGTCAGAAAAACCAGACGGATGTTCATCCTCCTCGCCTGTTTGCCTGCTCGAACAGTACTGGAAGGTTCTTGGTCAGTGATGTCCTCCGAAGAATCAAACCCGGAGTTTCTGTTTTTTACTTTCTGTTGTGTTGTTGTGTAGATGGAGGAAGTTCAGGTGAGCTGATGCAGGAGGACCTGGCTTCTGATGACATCATGGTCTTGGACACCTGGGACCAGGTAAGTCAGAAACAGTTCCACACGCGCCAGGTCTTCAATTAGTATGCTAGAAGTCCCTACTTTTTGGCCGCCTTCTCCTACATTTTTATTTATTTTTATTAGATTCAAACCTACCACTTTCATTCAGAACATGTGTGCTACCTTATTTTTTTTACAAAAATTCCAGAATTTCCCATTTTCAGGACTTTTTCCCCATTTGAAATTAATGGGCAACTTTATTTTGAACTTCTGCTTTTCATGACCGATTCAAACCAGTCAAAATGCTCCGTGCTAATTTTAGTCAATTGTTCGCATGCTAACAATGTGTCAAAACAGCTAGCATGTTAACATTAACACACATCAACATGTAGACTGAGATTTATTCCTGCTAAAAAGAGAAAATGCTAATGTTAGCATGCTAACTGTTAAAAGCCAAATTAGCTGACGAGATGTTGGTTGTAAAATTTGCCCAAAAGAAAATGCTATTTTTCCAACGTTATACACTTCGACTACCAATATATAACAAGGTTAGCGTGCTAATGTTAGCATGCTAACAATTGACTAAAATTAGCAGGGAGCATTTTGACTTTGGACTAGTTTGAATCGGTCATGAAAAGCAGTTCGAAAAAATTTGCCCATTCATTTCAAATGGGGAAAAGTTCCTGGAATCTTTGTAAAAATTTTATTTTTTTTAACAAAGATTCTCCAGAATTTCACATTTACCTGGAATCTTTATTAAAAAAAAAAAAAATGTTGCCCCTCATTTGAAATGAATGGCAAGTTTTTGATTTTTGAACTTCTGATTTTCATGACTGATTTAAGCCAGTCAAAATGCTCTCGCTAATTTTAGTCAATTGTTAGCATGCTAACCTCGTTATATTATTGTAGTCAAAGTATATAATGTTGGAAAAATAGCATTTTCTTTTAGGCAAATTTTACAACTCGTCAGAAAATTTGGCACTTAAGTGTTAGCATTTTCTCATTAGTATTTTTTTTTTTCCTAACATTCGACACGTTAATGTCTGCATGCTAACCTCCTTATGTATTGGTGTCAAAGTATATACCGTTGGAAAAATAGCATTTTCTTTAGGCAAATTTTACAACTCGTCAGAAAATTTGGCACTTAAGTGTTCGGAAAAAAAAATGCTAATGAGAAAATGCTAACATTCGACACGTTAATGTTAGCATGCTAACCTCCTTATATATTTGTAGTGTAAGTATATAATGTTGGAAAAATAGCATTTTCTTTTGGGCAAATTTTACAACCAGCAACTCGTCAGATAATTTGGCACTTAACAGTTAGCATGCTAACGTTAGCATTTTCTCTTTAGCTTTTTTTTTTTTAACATTCGACATGTTAATGTTAGCATGCTAACCTCTATTGGTGTCAAAGTATATACCGTTGGAAAAATAGCATTTTTCTTTTGGGCAAATTTTACAACCAACAACTCGTCACTTAAATGTCAGCATGCTAACATTAGCATTTTCTCTTTTTTAGCTTTTTTTTTTTTTTAACATTCAACACATTAATGTTGGCATGCTAACCTCCTTATATATTGGTAGTGTAAGTATATAATGTTGGAAAAATAGCATTTTCTTTTGGGCAAATTTTACAACCAGCAACTCATCAGATAATTTGGCACTTAACAGTTAGTATGCTAATGTTAGCATTTTCGCTTTTTTGACCATTTTTTTTCTAACATTTGACACGTTAATGTTAGCATGCTAACCTCATATATTGGTGTCAAAATATATAATTTTAAAATAATTTCAATTAAAATACTATTTCTAATTTAATTTCATTTATTAAATAACAATTACATTCTTACGTTAGCATTTTCTTACATATTTAATTTCTCCTCCAACTTTTACACTAATGTTACATGCAACATACATAAAACTAACCTTATATATTGTTCAAAATATATAATTTAAAAATACATTTCTTTGCAAATTTTACAACCATCAACTGTCAATATAATTGGCACTTAACAGTTAGCATTTTTTTTTAATTCTAACATTTGACACGTTTATGTAGCATGCTAACCTCATATATTGGTGTCAAAATATATAATGTTGGAAAAAAAGCATTTTCTTTTGGGCAAATTTTACAACCAGCAACTTGTCAGATAATTTGGCACTTACAGTTAGCATGCTTACGTTAGCATTTTCTCTTTTAGC